>NC_069500.1:17168585-17406085 GCF_027579735.1 Bombina bombina
AGGATGTCGTCTGTGGCAGCAAGGAGGATGGTCTCAGGCTGGGAGGCGGGGGGCAGGGCAGTGGCTGTGGCATGGGAGAGACAAGCAGGAAGGAGAGCAGGCTTTTGTGCACTCAGCAAGAGGTATGTATGTGATATTAAGATGATAACTGAGATATTAGTTTGACACATGCTAAAGGTATTATGATCCTTTTAAATCATGAAAAATGTGATTTTTAAATGCATTTTAAAATATTACTAGAGATGTGCTCATGTTTAGTCTCTATAGATACATACTAAATTATATCAGATGGGACATGTATGTTAACCAGATAAGTTTATTAATATCAGGAAATAGTGAGTACATTAAATATACAATTAAAAGATATATGGCCAGATTACGAGTTTTGCGTTATGGCTGCCTTGCAACTTATTTCCACTCTCACCTTTAGTAGCACTGGTATTACAGGTTTTCAAAACCCGGTGTTTGTGGGCGATATGGCAGCGTTGAGCTCCATTGAGCTCCATACCGCACCCAAATACCAGCGCTGCTGTGAGCTGCTTATATGTGCTCGTGCAAGATTTCCCCATAGACATCAATGTGGAGAGCCGTCTAAAAAAAAGCCTAACATCTGCAATAATGGAGCGTAAAGCTCTATAATGCAGCCCCATTGATTCCTATGGAGAAAGAAAATGTATGTTTAAACCTAACACCCTAACATAAACCCGAGTCTGGGGGCGGCAGATTAGGGGTTAATAAGTGTAATGTAGGTGGCGGTGACATTGGGGGTGGCAGATTAGGGGTTAATAATATTTAACTAGCGTTTGCGATACGGGAGTGCGGTGGTTTAGAGGTTAATATGTTTATTATAGTGGCGGCGATGTCCGGAGTGGCAGATTAGGGGTTAATAATTGAATTTTAGTGTTTGCGATGCGGGAGGGCCTCAGTTTAGGGGTTAATACGTAGTTTATGGGTGTTAGTGTACTTTGTAGCACTCTAGTTATGAGTTTTATTATACGGATTTCTAGCATAAAACCCATAACTACTGATTTTCAGGTGGCAGTACAAATCTTGTAGTTATGGGCTGTACCGCTCACTTTTTGGCCGGACAGGCAAACTCGTAATACCGGCACTGTGGAAGTCCCATTGAAAAATGACTTTTTGAAGGTGCGGTAGTTACGTTACGTTACGGACAAAAAGGTGTGCGGTACAGCTGTACCTGCAAGACTCGTAATACCATCAGTAGTAAAAAAGAGCCATAACGCTGCTTTTTCACTCATAATGCACAACTCGTAATCTAGTCGATAGTAAGCTATTAGCAGTGCTAATAAGGAAAGTGCAATTCTAGTTGTCTGCTGCCCCCTAGTGGACTAAAACTGGTATAATCCCAATAAGCCAAGAGATGTTCAGATCCGAGGGCCTATCACAGAGACAAGCTTCCGTGGGGCGTATCCAAACATTCACCAATGATTACAAAACAGATGCAGGGCCTATCACTTGAAAAGCTCACGCATAGGAGAAAAAAGGGTCTTTGTTTGCTAAAATGTTGACTGATAACCTTGCTGCCATTTTGGGACACAGTCACTATAAGCGAAATTGGGCTACCTTTTCTTATCCATATTTCAAAATACCTCTCTTATTTATGAGGTGAATTGGACTTATCTGAGAAAGCTGAAACACTCAATTGGTTTATGTTATAAAGTGTATGCGATTGTTAAATATATATTTAATATTTTAAACAAAGGTATTCTAAGGCTATAGTTAAATTGCATCTGGTAATTAAAAGAACATAGGCTAGATTACGAGTTTTGCGTTATGAGTGAAAAAGCCTCTTAACGCTGCTTTTTCACTACCGCTGCTATTACGAGTCTTGTAGGTACAGCTGTACCGCACACTTTTTTGGCCGTCACGCAACGTAACTACCGCACTTTTTAAAAAGTCCTTTTTTCAATAGGACTTCCACAGCGCCGGTATTACAAGTTTGCCTGTCCGGAAAAAAAGTGAGCGGTACAGCCCATAACTAAAAGATTTGTGCCGCCACCTAAAAGTCAGTGGTTATGGGTTTTATGTTACAAAGCCGTAACATAAAACTCATAACTAAAGTGCTACAAAGTACACTAACACCCATAAACTACCTATTAACCCCTAAACCAAGGCCCTCCCGCATCGCAAACACTAAAATTAAATAATTAACCCCTAATCTGCCGTTCCGGACATCGCCACCACTATAATAAACATATTAACCCCTAAACTGCTGCACTCCTGCATCACAAACACTAGTTAAATATTATTAACCCCTAATCTGCTGCCCCCAATATCATCGCCACCTACATACACTTATTAACCTCTAATCTGATGTCCCTAAAATCGCCGCAACCTACATTACTGTTATTAACCCCTAATCTGCTGCCCCCAAAATCGCTGCCACTATACTAAAGTTATTACCCCTAAACCTAACCCTAAGTCTAACCCTAACCCTAACATAACCCTAACCCTAGCACCCACTAACTTTAACAAAATTTAAATTATTCCAAATAAAAATTACAATTAATACCTACATTTTTCCTATTTAAAACTAAATACATACTTACCTGTAACATAAAACCTAAGGTAGCTACAATATGACTAATAGTTACATTGTAGCTAGCTTATGTTTTATTTTTATTTCACAGGCAAGTTTGTATTTATTTTAACTAGGTACATTAGTTATTAAATAGTTATTAACTATTTACTAACTACCTAGCTAAAATAAATACAAACTTACCTGTAAAATAAAACCTAACCTGTCTTACACTAAAACCTACCATTACACTAAAATTAAATACATTAAATTACAAAAAAAAAACATTTATCTAAATTACAAAAAATAATAAACACTAAATTACACAAAGTAAAAAAGAAATTATAAAATATTTAAACTAATTACACCTAATCTAATAGCCCTATCAAAATAACCCCCCCAAATGAAAAAAAATCCTAGCCTACACTAAACTGCCAATGGCCCTTAAAAGGGCCTTTTGCGGGGCATTGCCCCAAAGAAATCAGCTCTTTTACCTGTAAAAAAAAAATACAAATAACCCCAAACAGTAAAACCCACCACCCACATAACCAACCCCCCCCCCAAATAAAAACCTACCATTGCCCTGAAAAAGGCATTGCCCTGAAAACCTAACACTAACCCCCAAAGATTTTGAAGATCGGACATCCATCCTCATCCATCCAGGACAAGTCTTAATCCAAACGGCAAGAAGTCATCTTCCAAGCGGGCAGAAGTCTTCATCCAGACGGCATCTTCTATCTTCATCCTTCCGACATGGAGCGGCTCCTTCTTCAAGACATCCGGCGTGGAGCATCCTCTTCTTTCGATGGTTCTTGAAGAATGAAGGTTCCTTTAAATGACGTCATCCAAGATGGCGTCCCTTGAATTCCGATTGGCTGATAGAAATCTATCTATCAGCCAATCGTAATTGAAGCTCAATCCTATTGGCTGATTGCATCAGCCAATAGTATTTTTACCCTTTAATTCCGATTGGCTGATAGAATTATATCAGCCAATCGGAATTCAAGGGATGCCATCTTGGATGACGTCATTTAAAGGAGGTTTAAACATACCAAACTTACCTGTAAAATAAAACCTAACATGGCTTACACTAAAACCTACCATTACACTAAAATTAAATACATTAAATTACAAAAAAACATTTATCTAAATTACAAAAAATAATAAAAACTAAATTACACAAAATAAAAAAGAAATGATAAAATGTTTAAACTAATTACACCTAATCTAATAGCCCTATCAAAATAAAAAAGCCCCCCAAAATAAAAAAAACCCTAGCCTACACTAAACTGCCAATGGCCCTTAAAAGGGCCTTTTGCGAGGCATTGCCCCAAAGAAATCAGATCTTTTACCTGTAAAAAAAAAATACAAACAACCCCCCAACAGTAAAACCCACCACCCACACAACCAACCCCCCCCCAAATAAAAACCCACCTAAAAAAACTAAGCTCACCATTGCCCTGAAAAGGGCATTTTTAATGGGTCTGGCGTTTGCGGGCGATATGACTACGTTGAGCTCCATTGAGCTCCATACCGCAGCCAAATACCAGCGCTGCTGTGAGCTGCTTTTACGCGCTTGTGCTGTTAGGTTTAAATAACTTGCAAGTTAGCAGCGAGGCAGCCATAACGCAAAACTCGTAATCTGGCTGCATATTTGGTGTTTTAAGTTATATCCATAGCCCTGTGTAAATTAGAATCAGTCATATTCAGCTAAGTAATTTACTTGCTAGACAGGGTTTTGCACTCCAGATTTATAAGTCTGTCATTATAGTGAACTTTTTCAGAATTGTACATAAACTGGTTATTGTGATTAAATCCCTGGTAGTTATTAATTAAGCATTGTTAAGCTAATAGTCCATATTCTGATATTTGGAGTGAACTAAGCTGGATAAGTATAGACTGTGCTGGGATTCTCATGCATGGTGTTTATTGTAAGTAAGGTTAATTTTAGAGAAATATTTTTATGATCTGTGGTATAGAATATTAGAATGGAATAAACGTATATAATTGATTCACAAGCTAGTCTCTATTTAAATATAATTCAATGTGCATATAAATGTAACTAATATAAAGAATTTAGGAATAAATATTAATTGTTTTGTATATACATTTTAATTGGAGGTTATTTTAAAGAGTAATAATAAATAATTTATATTTATAACCTGGTATATACTGACAAGAGCCTCATCTCACACATGTCGCAGCATTAAACACAATAAATAATATTATGCACAAATCCCCCCCTGTTCAATAACCCCCTTTTTGAAGGTATTAAACCTTGATTCTATATAGATAAAAGGAGACACACTGTGACCCTGTCTTCTTGCGTTATCATATGAGTATAAATGAAACAATCTTACCAGAATCTATGTCATGGAACAGGAACATGGCCTTTAAAGTGTGACAGGTTAGTAGCATTGCTCCTGACATGGACTTGAGAGAAGAAAGCAGGCAGTGAAACTCGTCAACTCTGATTGCCCATGGAGCTGTTAATCTGAGTCGTGATGGTTTTGCAGAAAGACTCTCCCTCCATCTCCGACTCTAACTTTCACCCATGCTCTCACTGAGAGGCTGACAGGACTACTAAAACCTCCAGTCCCATTTCAAAGAGTACTACCCTCCATAAGAGACTACTCCAAATCTTCCGACACTTCTCTGCGAACTTCCTGTGACAAAAGGCAAAGAATGACTTGGGGATGAGGGGAGTGGGGGAGGTATTTAAGCCTTTGGCTGGGGTGTCTTTGCCTCCTCCTGGTGGCCAGGCTCTTAATTCCCACAAGTAATGAATGAAGCCGTGGACTCTCCTCCCATTGAGATGTAAATAACAACACTGTTTTATAACTTAATAAAATATTATGTGATTAGCAGGACTTACCAACACAGGTTGTTCCCTTATAGTCAGCTGCATAACCAGTGTCACAGATGCACTTGAATGAGCCACTGAGGTTCTCACAATGTCCATTTCTACACAGGTCTCTCTCTGTACATTCATCTATATCTGTATGAGCAGAACTGTACGTTAGATGTCACATTAGTCACAATACAATAATAATGATTAGATCTCATACTTAAAATTTTGCAGAAGGGAGAGGTAACATTTTCTTATTGGTATTAATTAAGAGAAGTACAGCAATTAAGAGGGTCATTTATATCAATTTGATCAAGCTCTGATAGGTTTGAGTAGCTTACCCCTCCATCAGTTCTGAGAACCTTTCACTGCACAAAATAGTGTGTGCAGGGATAAGCTGTCTCATGTGAACATGATTTTATAGAGAACCAATTTATGTCCAAAAAGTATCCAGGGAATCTGTATTCTATAACATGCAGGCCTTTCTTTAATAAACTAACGTAACATGAACATTGTTATTAATGGAAAAACTTATCATTTTATTTTTACCCCTGGTTGATTACAGTTTGATGGAGTATCTAAGTATCTGTGTGATCAATACCTCTTATGACACAAAGTTACAATATGTGCACTCTCATCTTTCATAGCATTCCTGGAACCCCCTAATCTCTTTCTCCTCCCACATCTTCTCTTTAACCTGAAGAACATTATTTAAATTGTAGATGTATCAGTGGTTTCTTCCCTACCGTTTCATGTTCAGAGTAAAAAACATCATTGCACAGACTTAAAGAGGTAGAGAATGCTCCTATAATACCTGAAATGCTAAGGATGCGGGATGGTCTGCTTAGGTCTTCAAAGACTACACCCTGATTTCCCCTCTTAACACCCTATTAAATAATTCAGTTTCCCCTTTTAACATTACTACATTTTTCAAAATACTGAATGAAGAGATTTTATATAAAGTAACACAATGTTTTTTCATATTTATATATATATATATATATATATATATATATATATATATATATATATATATATATATATATATATATATATATATATATATATATATATATATATATATATATTATACTGTTTACTCTCATTGGTTAAACTAAACATGTGTGTTAGTTTATACTTGTTTGTTACTATACAGTTTGTCACTCACATACCTATCTGATATTATATTATTTGTTTAAGTTACTTGGGGATAATGGAAGTGATTCTGGATTTGTCAGATTATTATTTCATGTTTTTCATGTGTGTTATTTGTAAGTTGGTGTGTATGGGGTAACCATCTTGGTAGGTGGTTAGGGTGACCATATTACCACTTTAAAAAGGGACACATATGAAAAATACATATGTCAGGGTTCTTATAATGGAACTTATTCAAAACATTTCTTAAAACAGCCCTGACATATGTATTGTTCATATGTGTCCCTTTTTAAAGCAGCAATATGGTCACCCTATTAATAAGCGAATAGACTTGCAGGGTCGCTAGTAATAAAATTACACACTGTAATGAATTAGAGCATGTAGTTTTAGTGCTAGAAACCTCCTCTGTGGGGGTTAATAAGTAGGGTGACCATATTACCACTTTAAAAAGGGACACATATGAAAAATACATATGTCAGGGTTCTTATAATGGAACATATTCAAAACATTTCTTTAAACAGCCCTGACATATGTATTGTTCATATCTGTCCCTTTTTAAAGCGACAATATGGTCACCCTATGGGTGGTGCTGTTTGGGGAGGGGCTTATTGTTTAAGGTGCTCTAGTTTGCTATATAGTTTTACTGTGAGCAGGGGTCTTATACCATAAAAAACACGTGTGCAGAGAGTGCACCTTTTTCCTTCTGTGTTTTGTACATAATGATTAGAAAATAACAACACTGTTTTATAACTTAATAAAATATTATGTGATTAGCAGGACTTACCAACACAGGTTGTTCCCTTATATTCAGCTGCATAACCAGTGTAACAGATGCACTTGAATGAGCCACTGAGGTTCTCACAATGTCCATTTCTACACAGGTCTCTCTCTGTACATTCATTTATATCTGTATGAGCAGAACTGTACGTTAGATGTCACATTAGTCACAATACAATAATAATGATTGGATCAAACTAACAAGCTATTTAGTCATCATCACCTGTCACATTTCACATCATTTAAAGTTAGGGGGGTGTTAGGTTTAGGGGTTAGTTTAATTTATAGTTTAATGTTAGGTTTATTTTTATTTCACAGGTAAGTGTTTATTTATTTAAATATAGTTATATTGCAATTTTAATTTAAAGATAGGGGGTGTTAGGTTTAGGGGTTAATAGTTTAATTTAGTATTTTGCGATGTGGGGGGCTGGCGGTTTAGGTGTTAATAGGTTTATTTAGTGGTGGAGATGTGGGAAGCCGGAGCAGGGATAGGCAAGGTGTCCATGACTAGCCCTTGCAGTGTCTGCCACAACCTTAGTATATCTTTTATTTCTGATTAATTAATAGGAATAAAAAAAATATGTAGTGTGAATAAAGTTAGTTGCTTGTCAAGAGACTGCTAGCGATATTGAGTGATAAGTTATGGAAAAAATAAAGCCTGAGTGAAATACTGGATGTGTATCTGCATCTGTATAATAACACCCAGCACTATATAATGACACAGTAGTGACACTGGCACATGCGTATAGCCAAACAAGGGCTGGTTATAGGGTCAGTGGTATCTGCATCTGTATAATAACACCCATCTCTATACAAAGACACAGTAGTGACACTGGCACATGGGTATAGCCAGAGGAGGGCTGGTTATATGATCAGTGGTATCTACATCAGTTTAATAACACCCAGCACTATATAATGACACAATAGTGACACTGGCTCATGGGTATAGCCAGAAAAGGGCTGGTCATAGGGTCAGTGGTATCTGCATCAGTATAATAACACCCAGCACTATATAATGACACAGTAGTGACACTGGCTCATGGGTATAGCCAGAGGAGGGCTGGTTATAGGATCAGTGGTATCTGCATCTGTATAATAACACCCAGCTCTATATAATAACACAGTAGTGACACTGGCTCATGGGTATAGCCAGACAAGGGCTGGTTATAGGGTCAGTAGTATCTGCATCAGTATAATAACACCCAGCGCTATATAATGACACAGTAGTGACACTGGCACATGGGTATAGCCAGAGGAGGGCTGGTTATAGAATCAGTAGTATCTGCATCTGTATAATAACACCCAGCACTATACAATGACACAGTAGTGACACTGGCTCATGAGTATAGCCAAAAGAGGGCTGGTTTAAGGATCAGTGGTATCTGCATCAGTATAATAACACCCAGCACTATATAATGACACAGTAGTGACACTGGCTCATGAGTATAGCCAAAAGAGGGCTGGTTTAAGAATCAGTAGTATCTGCATCTGTATAATAACACCCAGCTCTATACAAAGACACAGTAGTGACACTGGCACATGCATATAGCCAAACAAGGGCTGGTTATAGGATCAGTGGTATCTGCATCAGTATAATAACACCCAGCACTATATAATGACACAGTAGTGACAATGGCACATGGGTATAGCCAGACAAGGGCTGGTTATAGGCTCAGTGGTATCTGCATCAGTATAATAACACCCAGCGCTATATAATGACACAGTGGTGACACTGGCACATGGGTATAGCCAGAGGAGGGCTGGTTATAGGATCAGTGGTATCTGCATCAGTATAATAACACCCAGAATTATATAATGACACATTAGTGACACTGGCTCATGGCAGAGGTGTAACTAGAAACCACAGGGCCCAGGTGCAAGAATCTAAGAAGGGTCCCCCCACCCCAAAAAAAAAGTGAATTTGATATATATACTTTATAAAGTGACCACAGTAGTCTGTGACATTGTCCAGCCCCCCCCCCCGTACTGTATATAGTGGTACTGTATAGACTGACACTGTTTACCCCCTGTCCCCCCATGCTGTAGTAACAAGGTCTGTAATTTGCTGGTTCCACAAACATACACACAGATACACACACACATACATGCATAAATACACACACAGTCACACACATACATACGTACACACACACACACACACACACACACATAACCACCAATAGGTAAAACAGAAACACTAACCCCTGTAGTCAGAGACACTAGTGAAGCATCATGTCACACTCACATGATATCAGTGCAGGCAGTGGCAGGTCAACATTTTTTATTGTAAAACAATTTTATTTATTTTTTGAAAGCTGGGCCCCCACTTTTGGGGTCCCAGTCGCAATTGCGCCCTCTACACCCCCTGTAGTTTTGCCTCTGGCTCATGGGTATAGCCAGAGAAGGGCTTGTTATAGGATCAGTGGTATCTGCATCAGTATACTAACACCAAACACTATACAAAGACACAGTAGTGGCACTGGCTCATGGGTATAGCCAGAGTGATAAGTTATGGAAAAAATAAAGCCTGAGTGAAATACTGGATGTGTATCTGCATCTGTATAATAACACCCAGCTCTATACAAAGACACAGTAGTGACACTGGCACATGCATATAGCCAAACAAGGGCTGGTTATAGGATCAGTGGTATCTGCATCAGTATAATAACACCCAGCGCTATATAATGACACAGTGGTGACACCGGCACATGGGTATAGCCAGAGGAGGGCTGGTTATAGGATCAGTGGTATCTGCATCAGTATAATAACACCCAGCACTATATAATGACACAGTGGTGACACCGGCACATGGGTATAGCCAGAGGAGGGCTGGTTATAGGATCAGTGGTATCTGCATCAGTATAACACCCAGCTCTATATAATGACACAGTGGTGACACTGGCACATGGGTATAGCCAGAGGAGGGCTGGTTATAGGATCAGTGGTATCTGCATTAGTATAATAACACACAGCACTATATAATGACACAGTGGTGACACTGGCACATGGGTATAGCCAGAGGAGGGCTGGTTATAGGATCAGTGGTATCTGCATCAGTATAATAACACACAGCGCTATATAATGACACAGTAGTGATACTGGCTCATGGGTATAGCCAGAGGAGGGCTGGTTATACGGTCAGTGGTATCTGCATCAGTATAAAAACACCCAGCTCTATATAATGACACAGTGGTGACACTGACACATGGGTATAGCCAGAGGAGGGCTGGTTATAGGATCAGTGGTATCTGCATCAGTATAATAACACCCAGCACTATATAATGACACAGTAGTGATACTGGCTCATGGGTATAGCCAGAGGAGGGCTGGTTATAGGATCAGTGGTATCTGCATCAGTATAATAACACCCAGCGCTATATAATGACACAGTAGTGACACTAGCACATGGTTATAGCCAGAGGAGGACTGGTTATAGGATCAGTGGTATCTGCATCAGTATAATAACACCCAGCACTATATAATGACACAGTGGTGACACTGGCACATGGGTATAGCCAGAGGAGGGCTGATTATAGGATCAGTGGTATCTGCATCAGTATAACACCCAGCTCTATATAATGACACAGTAGTGACACTGGCACATTGGTATAGCCAGAGGAGGGCTGGTTATAGGATCAGTGGTATCTGCATCAGTATAATAACACCCAGCACTATAAAATGACACAGTAGTGACATTGGCACATGGGTATAGCCAGAGGAGGGCTGGTTATAGGATCAGTGGTATCTGCATCAGTATAATAACACCCAGCACTATATAATGACACAGTAGTGATACTGGCACATGGGTATAGCCAGAGAAGGGCTGGTTATAGGATCAGTGGTATCTGCATCAGTATAATAACACCCAGCACTATATAATGACACAGTAGTGACACTGGCACATGGGTATAGCCAGAGGAGGGCTGGTTATAGGGTCAGTGGTATCTGCATCAGTATAATAACACCAAGCACTATAAAATAATGTTATTAATTTCAAATGTACCTTGGTGTCCTTCACTAAGGTCTGTACTTTGGAAAATGTCCACCACAGCCTTTGTCTGTGCCTATCCCTGGGCCGGAGGTTTAGGGGTTAACAGGTTTATTTAGTGGCAGCGATGTGGGAGGCCGGAGGTTTAGGGATTAATAACTTTATTATAGTGGCAGTGATGTGGGAGGCCAGAGGTTTGGGGATTGATAACTTTATTTAGTGGCAGTGATGTGGGAGGCCAGAGGTTTGGGGATTGATAACTTTATTATAGTGGCAGCTTTGTCAGGAAGTGGCGGATTAGGGGTTAATAGCTTTATTATAGTGTTGGCGAAGTCAGTTGGTGGCGGCTTAGGGGTTATTAGGTTTGTTTAATAGTCACGATGTGGGTGGGCAGCAGATTAGAGGTTAATAAGTTTTAAATACTGATTGTGATGCAGGAGGGCGGCGGTCTAGGGGTTAATAGGTAGTTTATGGGTGTTACTATACTTTGTAACAGTTTAGGTATGAGTTTTGTGAAACATTTTTGTTATGCAAAATCCATAACTACTGCTCTCAGATGACGGTATGAATCGTGTTGGTATAGGCTGTAACACAAGCTTTTTATCCTCAACGCACAACCTGTAATATCGGCACTATAAAAATCCCACACAAAAACGTCATTTTTTTTTTAAGTGCGGAATTGACGTTGCGTTACAGGCTAAAATGCTTGTGTTACAGCTATACCGACACGACTCGTAATATGCGTTCCTGGCCATTACGCTGGAATGGCCATTTTTTCAGTGTTAAAAGCCATACCGCAACACTTCTAATCTAGCCGATTGTTTGTGCAATACTTGGTGTGTTGGGTTATACAGACTTGTTTGTTACTATGCAGTTTGCCATTCACATATCTCTCTGAAATGCTATGTGTTTGTTTTTTCACTTTGGGATAATGGAAGTGATTTTGGACTTGTCACAATATTATCTCGTGTTTTTAATATTTCTATTGATAAGTTCCAACCCTAATTTTACCAATATATACAGTTGAGAACTGGTTCTGTGAAGCCTTGGCTCTGAAATTCAAAGTGGCTCTGAATTATAAGTGGCCGAGTTAAGAAATGGAGTTAAATCCATAATGCTATCATCTAGAATGCTCTACTAACAACATGAAGCATTGTTCTAACTATTCATCATCTCATCTCTCCACAGGTATGCATTTCTTTCTCTGCATTTCTTGCCCTGGTTGTTATCCCACGTCCCTTTAATGTTTTTTCAATATACTGGTATGCATTTCTTTCTCTGCATTTTGTGCCCTGGTTGTTATCCCACGTCCCTTTAATGTTTTTTCAATATACTGGTATGCATTTCTTTCTCTGCATTTCATGCCCTAGTTGTTATGCATTTCCTCTGATGTCTGAATTTATGACTTTTTCTGTATAATTGTTATCAGCTCCATTGTATAATTTCTGTGTGCATCCCCCAGCCATTTGCTCACCCCCCCCCCATCTAATTTACAAGTGTGTAACTCCAGTCTTCCTAACTAGTCTACTTGTAACACAGCTGCCTTGAATCAAATCATTCCAACCCTAATTTTACTACTATATACAGCTGAGAGCTGGCTCTGAGGCCTTGGCTCTGAAATTCAAAGTGGCCGAGTTAAGAAATGGAGTTTAGAAACTGGAGGGGAAACTGCAGACCCCACTAACAGGTAATCCTTACTAACTGTACACCTGCACAATGCTCTCTATGTCCTTTCTGATCTTTCTGTCTGCCATCTTCCTAAAACTCACTGCATGCCCTTATAACATCAATAATCCCCACACTATCCTTATCTCTTCCTCCCTCCTCTCATCCCCTATGCTGTCCTCTCATGAACTACTCTGTTTCCTTAGCAATACTTGCCCATCTTACTCTCCTGTGTCTAGTCATATGCGCTCCTACAAGTCCCACTCTCACCTTCTGTCACTCTCACTGCTACTACTGCTTGCTTCTGGTGATGTCTTTCCTAACCCTGGCCCTGCAGCAATCACCACACTCATACACTCTCGCTCAGTCCCCAACAATACAAACTCAAGGTCACGCAATCCCAACAATCTCATCTCCATTAACCCACTGCGCTTATCCCCTCTCTTTTCTTGTGCCCTCTGGAATGCACGCTCTGTCTGTAACAAACTTACAACTGTTCACGACCTGTTTGTTTCTAAGGCTTTCAATCTTCTAGCAATTACTGAAACCTGGCTTTCTTCCTCTGACACTGCTTCCATTGCTGCTCTAACGCACGGCGGTCTCCACTTTAGCCACACACCTAGGCCAGGTGAGAGACATGGTGGCGGTGTTGGACTCTTACTTTCCCCTTCCTGCTCCTATCAGCACCTCCATCCTCATCCATCTCTCTCCTTCTCCTCCTTTGAAGTCCATTGCATCCGCATTTTCTCCCCCCTCTCCCTCAAGGTGGCAGTTATCTATTGCCCCCCTGGACCAACCTCCCAATTCCTCGACAACTTTCCTGGCTTTCTCACTTTCTCTCTACAAATACACCTGCTCTAATCTTAGGGGACTTCAACATCCCCATTGATAACCCATCTACCCCTGCTGCCTCTAAACTTCTCTCACTCACAAACTCCTTTAGTCTTTCACAATCCACCCTATTCCCTACTCACCTTGACGGACACTCTCTTGATTTGGTATTCTCCTACCTCTGCTCCCCTTCTGATGTCACCTGTTGCCCATTTCCCATCTCAGACCACCATCTGCTCACCTATAATCTCAATATACAGGCTAAACCTATTTCTACCCCCCGCCTCCGCACCTGTAGAAATCTGCACACTGTGGATCCTCTCCAACTTTCTAACCTTATTCAAAAACGCCTTCCCCACACTTCCATGGTATCCTGCCCTGACCTTGCTACACACCACTATAACAATACTCTTTCCTCTGCACTCGACACCCTTGCTCCTCCACAAATACGCAAAACCCCACGTCTTCAGCTCCAGCCCTGGCACTCTCAGCAAACGCGCTATCTACAAAAATGCTCCCGTGTTGCTGAACGTGCCTGGAGGAAATCCCGCTCTGAACACGATTTCCTGCACTATAAGTTCATTCTTTATTCTTACTCCTCTGCCCTTCACTTAGCCAAGCAAAACTACTTCTCTTCTCTCATATCTTCTCACTCCTCAAACCCTAAACGTCTCTTCTCCACTTTCAACACTCTCCTCTATCCACCTGCACCACCACCCTCATCTGACTTTAGTGCTCAAGACTTGGCAGATTACTTTTTCAACAAAACACTTACCATCAGAAGCAACATCCCACCACAAGACTGCAACCTTTCAACTGCGCCCCCGGTCAGCCCCTCCAACACTCTCAGTACCTTCCCCCCAACCACTGAGAATGAAGTGAGTTCCCTAATATCTTCCTCACACCTCACTACATGCCCCCTTGACCCTATCCCTTCACATCTAATACCCTCTCTGTCCTCTACCCTCACCCCAGCTCTTACTCACATATTCAACCGATCCCTTACTACTGGTTCATTTCCATCATCCTTCAAACATGCAAAGGTCACCCCCATCCTCAAAAAACCCTCCCTCGACCCCAATTCTCCTGCAAACTACCGCCCCATATCACTACTTCCGCTAGCTTCTAAAGTCCTGGAAAAACTAGTTTTCGATCGCCTAACACACTTCCTATCCTCCAACTCACTGCTTGACCCCCTGCAATCTGGCTTCCGTCCCCAACACTCAACTGAGACTGCCCTCACCAAGGTTACTAATGATCTTCTTTCTGCTAAAAACAATGGCCACTATTCTATACTTATCTTACTTGACCTGTCTGTTGCCTTCGACACTGTTGACCATCCCCTCCTCTTACGGACTCTCAGCTCCCTTGGGCTCTGTGACATTGCCCTCTCCTGGATCCACTCTTATCTCTCTAATAGGTCCTTTTCTGTCTCATTTGCTGGTGACTCATCCTCTCCACTGCCTCTGTCTGTTGGAGTACCTCAAGGCTCTGTTCTAGGCCCTCTACTCTTCTCTATTTATACTTCCTCGCTGGGTCAACTTATTAGTAGCTATGGCTTCAACTATCACCTCTATGCTGATGATACTCAGATCTACCTATCCACCCCTGCACTCTCTCCGTCTGTCCTTTCCCACATCAGCAGCTGCTTATCTGGCATTTCTTCCTGGATGGCCTCTCACCACCTAAAAATCAACATGTCCAAGACTGAGCTTCTTCTAATCCCCCCAACTAATTCTACTCCAGTTTCTAACTTTACTATCACTGTCGGTGACACCACTATCTCCCCATCACCCCAAGTCCGCTGCCTTGGAGTTACACTCGACTCCAATCTGTCCTTCATACCCCACATCCAATCGCTCTCTTCATCCTGTCGCAACCACCTACGCAATATCTCCAAAATTCGTCCTTTTCTGAGTGCTGAAACTACTAAACAGCTAATCCATTCCCTAGTAATTTCCTGGCTTGACTACTGTAACAACCTACTAACTGGCCTTCCTCTCTCCCACCTCTCCCCCCTTCAATGCATCCTAAATGCCTCTGCTAGGCTAATCCACCTCTCCCGACGCTCTGTATCTGCCGCACCCCTCTGTGAGTCCCTTCACTGGCTCCCCATTCACAGCAGAATTAAATTCAAAATTCTCACTTTGACCTACAAGCCCTTACCAATGCAGCCCCCCCATACCTGTCCTCACTCATCAACAAATATACTCCAGCCCGTCCCCTAAGATCCAACAACGATCTACTCCTTGCCTCTTCTACCATCACCTCCTCTCATGCTAGACTACAGGACTTCTCTTGTGCGGCACCAACCATCTGGAACGCACTTCCTCGTGCTGTTAGACTTTCCCCCAACCTCTCCTCCTTTAAACGCTCCCTAAAGACCTTCTTGTTCAGGGAAGCCTATAACCAAATCAGTAGCTAATGAATTCCATTTGCCTAATAGTTGCCCTCATCTAACTTCACACTAACATCATTCCCACCTTTGCAGTCCCCACCTCCTGTTTCTCACCCTCCTACCCATTTAGATTGTAAGTTCCCACGGGAACAGGGCTCCCAATTCCTCCTGTATTTGTTTGTTAAATTTTGTCTGGTGTCTCATATTGTACTGTCCTTTTATCTTTGTTACCTATGAACAGCCCTGCGGAATCTGTTGGCGCTTTATAAATAAAGAATAATAATAATAATAATAATAATAATAATAATAATAATAATAATAATAATAAGTTGGTGTGTATGGGGTTACTAGGTAACCATCTTGGTGGTTGGTTCTGTTTAGGGAGGTAGTTGTTGTTTTATGTGCTATAGTTTGCTATATAGTTTTGCTCTGAGGATGGGTCTGATACCATGAAATGTTACTACAATAAACGCACGTGCTGAGAAAGCACTTTTATCCTTCTGTGTTATGTACATAATGATTAGAAAATAACAACACAGTTTTATAACTTAATATAAGATTATTTTATTAGCAGAACTTACCAACACAGGTTGTTCCCGTATAGTCGTCTGCATAACCAGTGTCACAGATGCACTTGAATGAGCCACGGGTGTTTCTACATTTTCTAAAATTTCCACACCGGTCTGGCCTCTCTGTACATTCATTAATATCTGTATGAGCAGATCAGTACGTTAGATGTCAAATTAGTCACAATAAATAATATAATAATGATTAGATCTAACATCTATATTACATATGTTTCTCTCCACGTATGCTCTGTATTTCTTGAAATCAACATACTGACACACTGTATTATGTGATCATGACCTAGATTACAAGTTTTGTGGTATGGTGAGGAATTTTCATACCGCCTGTATTACAGGTTGTGCGCTCCGGCTAAAATGCTTGCGTTATGGTCTATACCGCCGCGATCCATTCCGCAACTGAGGCCAATAGTTATGGATTATGCAAAACAAAAATGTTTCACAAAACTCATAACTAAACTGTTACAAAGTATAGTAACACCCATAAACTACCAAATAACCCCTAAATCGCCATCCTCCCACATCCCAAATACTATATTAAACTTAATAACCCCTAATCCTTCGCTCACACACATAGCCAATACTAAATAAAACTATTAACCCCTAAACTGCCAGCGCCCACATCACTACTACTATAATAAACCTCTTAACCCCTTAACCACCGTCCCCCACATCACTAATATTAAACTAAACCTATTAACTCCTAAACCGCCGGACCCCCACATTGCAAATCACTAAATTAAACTATGAAAAGACTGCGAAAAAGTAAAAGAAATCTAGCATTACCAAAAAAAAAAAAAACAGTTAAATTACGAAAAAAATAAAAACAGTAACGGCTAGATTTAGAGTTTTGTCGGTAAAAACCCACGTATCTAACGCCGCTTTTTTTCCCAACGCACCCTTTAATCAACGCTGGTATTTAGAGTTGTCTGAAGGGCTGCGTTAGGCTCCAAAAAGGGTGCGTTGAGCCTAATGTACCGCCACTTCAACCCACAATACCAGCGTTGCTTACGGTAGCGGTAAGCTGGCAAAACTTGCTTGTGCACGATTCCCCCATAGGAAACAATGGGGCAGTTTGGCCTGAAAAAAAACCTAACACCTGCAAAAAAGCAGCGTTCAGCTCCTAACGCAGCCCCATTGTTTCCTATGGGGAAACACTCTCTAAGTCTACACCTAACACCCTAACATGAACCCTGAGTCTAAACACCCCTAACCTTACACTTATTAACCCCTAATCTGCCGCCCCCGCTATCGCTGACACCTGCATTATACTATTAACCCCTACTCTGCCGCTCCGGACACCGCCGCAACCTACATTATCCCTATGAACCCCTAATCTGCTGCCCCTAACACCGCCGACACCTATATTATATTTATTAACCCCTAAGCTGCCCCCCCAACGTCGCCGCTACTTTACCTACACTTATTAACCCCTATTCTGCTGACCGGACCTCACCGCTACTCTAATAAATGTATTAACCCCTAGACCGCCGCACTCTTGCCTCGCAAACCCTATAATAAATTGTATTAACCCCTAATATGCCCTCCCTAACATTGCCGCCACCTAACTTCAAGTATTAACCCCTAATTTACCGACCGGACCTCGCCGCTACTCTAATAAATTTATTAACCCGTAAAGCTAAGTCTAACCCTAACACCCCCCTAAATTAAATATAATTTTAATCTAACAAAATAAATTAACCCTTATTAATTAAAGTATTCCTATTTAAAGCTAAATACTTACCTGTAAAATAAACCCTAATATAGCTACAATGTAACAAATAATTATATTGTATCTATTTTAGGGTTTATATTTATTTTACAGGCAACTTTGTATTTATTTTAACTAGGTACAATAGCTATTAAATAGTTAATAACTATTTAATAGCTACCTAGTTAAAATAATTACCAAATTACCTGTAAAATAAATCCTAACCTAATTTACAATTAAACCTAACACTACACTATCAATAAATAAATTAAATAAATTAACTACAAGTACCTACAATTAAATACAATTAAATAAACTAAACTAAATTACCAAAACAACAAACACTAAATTACAAAAAATAAAAAAGATTACAAGAATTTTAAGCTAATTACACCTACTCTAAGCCCCCTAATAAAATAACAAAGCCCCCCAAAATAAAAAAAAATTCCCTACCCTAATCTAAATTAAAAAAGTTAACAGCTCTATTACCAGCCCTTAAAACGGCTTTTTGCGGGGCATGCCCCAAAGAAATCAGCTCTTTTGCCTGTAAAAACCCCCACAATTCCACCCCCAACATTACAACCCACCACCCACATACCCCTACACACTGTATTACAGTATTTGTAATGTCAAAAAAGATTTGAATAAATTGGTGCTAAAATATAACTTTTATTTGTATTATAGTATTTTGCTGTCCTCACTTGGAATTTAAAAACACATCTCCTTCAGTTGCCATATGTTTTAAGTTTAAATATTTTGGGCGCGATCCGATATACGGCGTAGTTTGCGGCGCAAGCGAGGGAACCCGCGTCACCCGCAGTTTCAGCTCGCATCTCAAGCTATCCAATATACGGCGCCGTCAGATGCTAACATGCCGTAAGTCGGATAAACCAGCGATGTCCAGAAATCTGCTCAAATAGAAATTTCTGGCGTCGCCAGTGACTTACGGCACGTTAGAAACTGCCGGCGCCTACAAAACCTGACTAAAGTATGAAATCACCCGCACTGTCTAACACGCCTCCCTAACATAGCCCGACACGTCTAACCCTTTATCCGCTATCCCCCTCACTATCCTAACAATAAAATATGTATTAACCCCTAAACCGCCACTCCCGGAGCCCGCCGCAACCTAATAAAGTTATTAACCCCTAAACCGCCGCTCCCGGACCCCGCCACCAGCTATATTAAATCTATAACCCTCTAAAGTGAGCCCCTACCCCACCGACATCTATCTTACCTACCCCCTAAAGTGAGCCTCTACCCTGCCACCATCTATTTTAAAATTATTAACCCCTAATTTAATCCCCCTACCCCGCCGCCATCTATATTAAATTATTTAACCCCTAAAATACTAAACTATCCCTACCACTAAACCTAAGTCTAACCCTACAAATAGCCCTGAAAAGGGCTTTTTGCGTGGCATTGCCCCAAAGTAACAGCTCTTTTGCCAGCCCTTAAAAGGGCTTTTTGCAGGGCTTTGTCACAAAGTAAACTGCTCTTTTGCATCTAATCTACATCCCCCTACACCGCCGACACCTATAATAAATGTATTAACCCCTAATCTAATCCCCCTACACCGCCGCCAGCTATATTAAATTATTTAACCCCTAAAATACTAAACTATCCCTACCACTAAACCTAAGTCTAACCCTACAAATAGCCCTGAAAAGGGCTTTTTGCGTGGCATTGCCCCAAAGTAACAGCTCTTTTGCCAGCCCTTAAAAGGGCTTTTTGCGGGGCATGCCCCAAAGAATTCAGCTCTTTTACCAGCCCTTAAAAGGGCTTTTGGCGGGGCTTTGTCACAAAGTAAACTGCTCTTTTGCCTACAATCTATATCCCCCTACACCGCGGCCACCTATAATAAATGTATTAACCCCTAATCTAACCCCCCTACACCGCCGCCAGCTATATTAACTATATTAACCCTAATTATATTAGGGTTAATATAGTTAATATAGTTATTATATTATATATTTTAACTATATTAACCCTAATTATATTAGGGTTAATATAGTTAATATCGTTATTATATTATATATATATATATTAAGTATAATAACCCTATCTAACTCTAACATCCCTAACTAAACTCTTATTAAGATTAATCTAATATTAATATTATTAATTAAAATATTCCTATTTAAATCTAAATACTTACCTATAAAATAAACCCTAAGATAGCTACAATATAATTAATAATTATATATAATAAAATTTCCCTACCCTATTCTAAATTAAAAAAAGTTCAAAGCTCTTTTACCTTACCAGCCCTTAAAAGGGCTTTTTGCGGGGCATGCCCCAAAGAAAACTGCTCTTTTGCCTGAAAAAAAAACACAGTACCACCCCCCAACATTACAACCCACCATCCACATACCCCTAATCTAACCCAAACCCCCCTTAAATAAACCTAACACTACCCCCCTGAAGATCTCCCTACCTTATCTTCACCACGCCGGGCCAAACTCCTCATCCGATCCGGGTGATGTCTATCCAAGCGGTAAAGAAGATTCAAGTTCAATCTGATTGGCTGAACCAATCAGCCAATCAGATTGAGCTCGCATTCTATTGGCTGTTCCAATCAGCTAATAGAATGCAAGCTCAATCTCATTGGCTGATTGGTTCAGCCAATCGGATTGAACTTGAATCTGATTGGCTGATTCAATCAGCCAATCAGATTTTTCTACCTTAATTCCGATTGGCTGATAGAATCCTATCAGCCAATCGGAATTCGACGGACGCCATCTTGGATGACGTCATTTAAAGGTACCTCATTCGTCGTTCAGTCGTCGGCCGGGATGGATGCTCCGTGTCGGTGGAGCGAAGAAAGAAGATTGAAGATGCCGCTTGATGGAAGATGCTGCCGGATGGAAGAAGACTTTGCTGCCGCTTGGATAAAAACATCGCCGGGATGAAGACTTCTTCTTTACCGCTTGGATAGACATCACCCGGATCGGATGAGGAGTTCGGCCCGGCGTGGTGAAGATAAGGTAGGGAGATCTTCAGGGGGTAGTGTTAGGTTTATTTTAGGGGGGTTTGGGTTAGATTAGGGGTATGTGGGTGGTGGGTTGCAATGTTGGGGGGTGGTATTGTGGTTTTTTTTTCAGGCAAAAGTTTTCTTTGGGGCATGCCCCGCAAAAAGCCCTTTTAAGGGCTGGTAAGGTAAAAGAGCTTTGAACTTTTTTTAATTTAGAATAGGGTAGGGAATTTTTTTTATTTTGGGGGGCTTTATTATTTTATTAGGGGGCTTAGAATAGGTGTAATTAGCTTAAAAATCTTGTAATCTTTTTTTTATTTTTTGTAATTTAGTGTTTGTTTTTTTTGTAATTTAGTTTAGTTTATTTAATTGTATTTTTAGATAGATATTTGTAGTTATATTTAATTTATTGATAGTGTAGGTGTATTTGTAACTTAGGTTAGGATTTATTTTACAGGTAATTGGGTAATTATTTTAACTAGGTAGCTATTAAATAGTTAATAACTATTTAATAGCTATTATACCTAGTTAAAATAATTAACAATTTACCTGTAAAATAAATATAAACCCTAACATAGCTACATAGCTAGTAATTATTTTATAGGTAAGTATTTAGATTTAAATAGGAATATTTTAGTTTATAATATGAATTAGATTTATTTAATAAGAATTTAGTTAGGGGTGTTAGGGTTAGATAGAGTTAATATAGTTAATATAAATACTATAGTAACTATATTAACTATATTAACCCTAATATAATTAGGGTTAATATAGTTAATATATATAATGTAATAACTATATTAACTATAATATACTTAGGGTTAATATAGATAATATAGCTGGCGGTGGGGTAGGTAGATTAAATTAGGGGTTAATAATTTTAATATAGATGGCGGCGGTGTAAGGGGCTTACATTAGGGGTTAATACTATTAATATAGGTGGCGGCGGTGTAGGGAGGGCAAGTTATAGAGCAAAAGAGCTGTTTACTTTGGGGCAAAGCCCCGCAAAAGGCCCTTTTAAGGGCTGGTAATAGAGATAATTATTTTAGGGGGATTAGATTAGGGGTTAATAATATTAATATAGCTGGCGGCGGTATAGGGGGATTAGATTATGGGGTTAATAATTTTTATATAGGTGGCGGCGGTGTAAGGGGTCAGATTAGGGGATAGATAAGGTAGATGGCAGCGGTGTAAGGGGTTCACATTAGGGAATAGATCAGTTAGATGGTGGCGGTTTTAGGGGCTCACAGTAGGGGGTTAGTTTATGTAGATGGCGGCGGTTTAGGGGTTAAATACTTTATTAGGGATTGCGGCGGGGGATCGCGGGTTGACAGGGAGATAGACATTGTGCATGCGTTAGGTGTTAGGTTTATTTAGCAGCTAGTTTAGGGAGTTACGGGGCTCTAATAGTCAGCGTAAGGCTTCTTACGGCTGCTTTTTGTGGCGAGGTGAAAATGGAGTAAGATTTCTCCATTTTCGCCACGTAAGTCCTTACGCTGTATATTGGATAACGAACTGCGCTGGTTTGGTATACCTGCCTATGGCCCAAAAAACTACGGGCGACGGCAGAAATATATGCGCGTAACTTCTAGGTTACGCCGTATAAGTGATACCAAACCAGCGCAAATATTGGCGTCGCCAGCTTTTGCGGGCGACGATTTTTATCGGATCGAGCCCCTGGTTGTTTAAGGTAGTAGGAATTGTTAACAGTAATATCCACAGCCTAATAACCTTTTGGTTATTTTTCTAAATTATTATAGCCTTTATGATGGCTTGTTTTCAAAAAATATTTTGATTATAGGCTTGGAAAAGAAAATTGAAATTCCTATAGAGTAATTATGTCTATGATCTTAGTATCAGTTGGAGGGTGACTAAAGATAAGAAGTATTTCTCGTGTGGCTACTTTTTGTTGCTAATGAATTTTGATAGACTTAATTTCAATTGTGCATTTAGTATGATGTTTGTGCACACTTGGTTACTACAATGTTCACGTAACCTGTGGTTTTGTTGCTTAATGTGACTTAATATTTCCAAAATCACACATTGGTTGGGAGGAGGTTCTTAAATTTACTGCAGCAAATACTGTTATAATGTTTCTCAACCTAAGTGTACAGCTTTAATTGTACTACTATTTTGAGAGCAGTTATACTCGTATTTATTTAAGTGTTGCTATAACTTATGGTTTTCACTTGGGTGTTTGAACAGTCTTGAGCTCATAAAGATAAAATTCTTAAATTACCAATAACTATCAATAGTATTTTGTTTGTTAAATTACGTATACAGCTTTAATTATACTGTTGTTTTGAGTACTGTGGTACTTGATATTGTTCCCTTTCAGCTTTCATTTTTTTATTTCAATTGTAATCGATCTTTAATAGGCTTGTTTAAATTCAAGCCTTGTATTTAGATCTAGTATGCTGAAATATTTGAGTGATTTCAGTAAATATTGAGTAGCTTGGTACGTTATCTAACTAAATACATATTATATTACATTTGCGCCTTGGAACGGAAACAAAGTGTTTCTTTGTAAATATATTTCCAGTATAATTTTGTCACCGTTAGGAACTTCTTAGTATGTTTTGCTGTATATTTACTCAGGATTTATATAGTCACAAGAAGTTAGTCCTTTTAACTCAAATACTGTTACTGTTATAGCAAAACAAATGTATTAGTTATAAGATATGCTTTAAGCGTATATCATCTATCAATTCCTACTACCTTAATCAACCAGATATTTAAACTTAAAACATATGGCAACTGAAGGAGATGTGTTTTTAAATTCCAAGTGAGGACAGCAAAATACTATAATAAAAACAGCTGTCTTTTTTATTAACACAAATAAAAGTTATATTTTAGCACCAATTTATTCAAATCTTTTTTGACATTACAAATACTGTAATACAGTGTAAAAAAGCATTACCCTTTCCAACATAATTCACATACCAGTGACTTATGTTATTTAAGAAATATTTTATTAGGGGGCTTAGAGTAGGTGTAATTAGCTTAAAATTCTTGTAATCTTTTTTTATTTTTTGTAATTTAGTGTTTGTTTGTTTTTTGTAATTTAGTTTAGTTTATTTAATTGAAGGTAATTGTAGGTACTTGTAGTTAATTAATTTAATTTATTTATTGATAGTGTAGTGTTAGGTTTAATTGTAACTTAGGTTAGGATTTATTTTACAGGTAATTTGGTAATTATTTTAACTAGGTAGCTATTAAATAGTTATTAACTATTTAATAGCTATTGTACCTAGTTAAAATAAATACAAAGTTGCCTGTAAAATAAATATAAACCCTAAAATAGATACAATATAATTATTCCTTATATTGTAGCTATATTAGGGTTTATTTTACAGGTAAGTATTTAGCTTTAAATAGGAATACTTTAGTTAATAAGGGTTAATTTATTTAATTAGATTAAAATTATATTTAATTTAGGGGGTGTTAGGGTTAGGGTTAGACTTAGCTTTAGGGGTTAATACATTTATTAGAGTAGCGGCGAGGTCCGGTCGGTTAATAAGTGTAGGTAGGTAGCGGTGATGTTGGGGGGGGGCAGATTAGGGGTTAATAAATATTATGTAGGTGTCGGCGATGTTAGGGCCAGCAGATTAGGGGTTCATAGGGATAATGTAGGTGGCGGCAGTGTGTGGTCGGCAGATTAGGGGTTACATTTTTTATTATAGTGGCGGCGATGTGGGGGGACCTCAGTTTAGGGGTACATAGGTAGTTTATGGGTGTTAGAGTACTTTAGAGCACAGTAGTTAAGAGCTTTATAAACCGGCGTTAGCCAATAAAGCTCTTAACTACTGACTTTTCTGCGGTTGGAGTCTTGTCGGTAGAGGGTCTACCGCTCACTTCAGCCAAGACTCTAAATACTGGCATTAGGAAGATCCCATTGAAAAGATAAGATACGCAATTGGCGTAAGGGGATCTGCGGTATGGAAAAGTTGCGGCTTGAAAGTGAGCATTAGACCCTTTCCTGGCTGACTCTAAATACCAGCGGCCGGCCAAAACCAGTGTTAGGACCCCTTAACACTGCTTTTGATGGCTAACGCAGAACTCTAAATCTAGCCGTAAGCTTGCAAAAAATAATAAACACAATTATCCAAAATAATAACAATTTAAAAACAAAAAAGCCTCCCAAAATAAAAACACCCCCTAACCTAACAATAAACTACCAATATCCCTTAAAGGACCTTTTGAAGGGCATTGCCCTAAGTTAAAAAGCTCTTTTACGTTAAAAAATTACAAAGTCCGGGGGGGGGGGGGGGGGGGGGGGGGCGGAGTTAACCGCCAAGCTAAGTAGCAGCACAAGAGGAAAGCTCCGTAGGAGAAAACTCCAAAAGTGTGCAAAATTTGCTTTCTTAACAAGCAGTTACCTAATAACACCACTTTATTTAACTCACATTGGCGGGGGAATACATCTGAGCCGACACTTTGGATGGTTGTAACACTTTACTGCTGAACCCAGCTGACTCCTACATACAGGACGCAGCCAGAGATCGAGGGCCCACAGGATGTGCGCCACAACCAGCAGCAGTGAAAGCGGATTCGACACCAACGGATGACTCTGGAGGGTCGTGACTCCACTCTGGAGTGTCCACAGCTGCAGGGCTAACGAGACCGAGCCCGGAGTTGCGCACCGCCGGATCTCGGCCCCTGCCATCTTACATGCAAGCAAGCCCATCCCCACCCTTTGCTGGACCACAGCATCCTATTGAATCTCCCTGCACTAACAACCAGACTGCAGGAGGGCTCTCCTGCAGGTACTTATGGTCCCGGACTGAAGTATAAGGGGTAGATCGTCTAATCTCTGTGCCAGTGAAGTAGTGCAATTGCGACCTCTGCACCCCCTGTAGTTTCGCACCTGGCTCATGGGTATAGCCAGAGGAGGGCTGGTTATAGGATCAGTGGTATCTGCATCAGTATAATAACACCCAGCACTATATAATGACACAGTAGTGACACTGGCACATGGGTATAGCCAGAGGAAGGCTGGTTATAGGATCAGTGGTATCTGCATCAGTATAATAACACCCAGCACTATATAATGACACAGTAGTGATACTGGCACATGGGTATAGCCAGAGGAGGGCTGGTTACAGGATCAGTGGTATCTGTATCAGTAAAATAACATCAAGCACTATAAAATAATATTTTTAATTTCAAATGTACCTTGGTGTCCTTCACTAAGGTCTGTACTTTGGAAAATGTCTGCCACAACTTTTGTCTGTGCCTATCCCTGGGCCGGAGATTTAGGGGTTAACAGGTTTATTTAGTGGTGGCGATGTGGGAGGCCAGAGGTTTAGGGATTAATAACTTTATTATAGTGGCAGTGATGTGGGAGGCCAGAGGTTTAGGGATTGATAACTTTATTATAGTGGCAGCTTTGTCAGGAAGTGGCGGATTAGGGGTTAATAGCTTTATTATAGTGTTGGCGATGTCAGTGGGCGGCGGATTAGGGGTTATTAGGTTTGTTTAAATGTCGCAATGTGGGTGGGCAGCAAATTAGGGGGTAATAAGTTTTAAATACTGATTGTGATGCAGGAGGGCGGCGGTCTAGGGGTTAATAGGTAGTTTATGGGTGTTACTATACTTTGTAACAGTTTAGGTATGAGTTTTGTGAAACATTTTTGTTATGCAAAATCCATAACTACTGCTCTCAGATGACGGTATGAATCGTGTTGGTATAGGCTGTAACACAAGCTTTTTATCCTCAACGCACAACCTGTAATACCGGCACTATAAAAATCCCACACAAAAACGTCATTTTTTTTTAAGTGCGGAATTGACGTTGCGTTACAGGCTAAAATGATTGCATTACAGCTATACCGACACAATTTGTAATATGCGTTCCTGGCCATTACGCTGGAATGGCCATTTTTTCAGTGTTAAAAGCCATACCGCAACACTTCTAATCTAGCCGATTGGTTGTACTATACTTGGTGTGTTGGGTTATACAGACTTGTTTGTTACTATGCAGTTTGCCATTCACATATCTCTCTGAAATGCTATTTGTTTGTTTTTTCACTTTGGGATAATGGAAGTGATTTTGGACTTGTCACAATATTATCTCGTGTTTTTAATATTTCTATTGATAAGTTGGTGTGTATGGGGTTACTAGGTAACCATCTTGGTGGTTGGTTCTGTTTAGGGAGGTACTTGTTGTTTTATGTGCTATAGTTTGCTATATAGTTTTGCTCTGAGGATGGGTCTGATACCATGAAATGTTACTACAATAAACACACGTGCTGAGAGAGCACTTTTATCCTTCTGTGTTATGTACATAATGATTAGAAAATAACAACACAGTTTTATAACTTAATATAAGATTATTTTATTAGCAGGACTTACCAACACAGGTTGTTCCTGTATAGTCAGCTGCATAACCAGTGTCACAGATGCACTTGAATGAGCCACTGAGGTTCTCACAATGTCCATTTCTACACAGGTCTCTCTCTGTACATTCATTTATATCTGTATGAGCAGAACTGTACGTTAGATGTCACATTAGTCACAATAATATAATAATGATTAGATCTAACATCTATATTACATATGTTTCTCTCCACGTATGCTCTGTATTTCTTGAAATCAACTTACTGACACACTGTATCATGTGATCATGACCTAGGTTACAAGTTTTGCGGTATGGTGAGGGATTTTCATACCGCCTGTATTACAGGTTGTGCGCTCCGGCTAAAATGCTTGCGTTATGGTCTATATCGCCGCAATCCATTCCGCAACTGAGGCCAATAGTTATGGATTATGCAAAACAAAAATGTTTCACAAAACTCATAACTAAACTGTTACAAAGTATAGTAACACCCATAAACTACCAAATAACCCCTAAATCGCCATCCTCCCACATCGCAAATACTATATTAAACTTAATAACCCCTAATCCTTCGCCCACACACATAGCCAATACTAAATTAAACTATTAACCCCTAAACCGCCAGCGCCCACATCACTACTACTATAATAAACCTATTAACCCCTAAACCACCGGCCCCCACATCACTAATATTAAACTAAACCTATTAACTCCTAAACCGCTGGACCCCCACATTGCAAATCACTAAATTAAACTATGAAAAGACTGCAAAAAAATAAAAGAAATCTAGCATTACCAACAAAAAAAAAACACTAAAATTACGAAAAAAATAAAAACAATAAGCTTACAAAAAATAATAAACACAATTATCCAAAATAATAACAATTTAAAAACAAAAAGCTCCCCAAAATAAAAACACCCCCTAACCTAACTATAAACTACCAATATCCCTTAAAGGGCCTTTTTAAGGGCATTGCCCTAAGTTAAAAAGCTCTTTTACATTAAAAAATTACAAAGTCCGGGGGGGCGGAGTTAACCGCCAAGCTAAGTGGCAGCACAAGAGGAAATCTCCGTAGGAGAAAACTCCAAAAGTGTGAAAAATTTGCTTTCTTAACAAGCAGTTACCTAATAACACCACTTTATTTAACTCACATTGGCAGGGGAATACATCTGAGCTGACACTTTGGCTGGTTGGAACACTTTACTGCTGAACCCAGCTGACTCCTACATACAGGACGCAGCCAGAGATTGAGGGCCCACAGGACGTGTGCCGCAACCAGCAGCAGTGAAAGCGGATTCAACACCAACGGACGACTCAGGAGGGTCGGGACTCCGCTCTGGAGTGTCCACAGCTGCAGGGCTAACGAGACAGAGACAGGAGTTGCACACCGCTGGTTCTCGGCCCCCGCCATCTTACATGCAAGCAAGCCCATCCCCACCCTTTGCTGGACCTCAGCATCCTATTGAATCTCCCTGTGCTAACAACCAGACTGCAGGAGGGCTCTCCTGCAGGTACTTAAGGCCCCGGACTAAAGTGTAAGGGGTAGATCGTCTAATCTCTGTGCCAGTGAAGTGGCGCGAACGGCCACCATCTTAGCCCATCCTCCTAATCCTCTGAGCAGGCCTGACATCCAGAGCTACTAGAACCTAAGGACAAAATAACCCCCTGACCAGGGAAGAGCACTGTGCCTAAATTCCGATATCCCATCAGGAAGATACAAGAGGCCAGACAAGAGGCCAGACACAGATCTTGCAACACACAGTGAGGAAATAGTGGGGCCGACCTGGGCCTAATAAACCAGTCACCGCTGGTATACACACTAGTAGTGATGTCGCAAATTGTTCGCCGGCGAATAGTTCCCGGCGAA
Organism: Bombina bombina; assembly: GCF_027579735.1. Classification (NCBI taxonomy): domain Eukaryota; kingdom Metazoa; phylum Chordata; class Amphibia; order Anura; family Bombinatoridae; genus Bombina; species Bombina bombina. The sequence goes on from NC_069500.1 coordinate 17,198,261, forward strand.
TATAGCATGTTTGCGTTTGCCGCGACGGGCGAACATATGCGATGGTGGATCCGCCCCCTATTCGTCATCATTGAGTAATACTTTGACCCTGTATCTCACAGTCAGCAGGCACATTCCAGCCAATCAGCAGCAGACCCTCCCTCCCAGACCCTCCTACCTTCTGGACAGCATCCATTTTAGATTCATTCGGAAGCTGCATTGTTAGTGAGAGGAGGTACAGTGTAGCTGCTGCTGATTTAGTAGGAAAATCTATAGCTAGGCTAGTGTATTCAGTGTCCATCCACTACATTCCTGAAGGACTCATCTGATCTCTGCTGTAAGGACAGCACCCCAAAAAGCCCTTTTTAGGGCTGCTTTTTTTTTTCTCCTGTGTAATCTAATTGCAGTTGCCTGCCTGCCAGCGTGTGTCAGGCTCACAGCGTATACTGTGCCCACTTGCCCAGTGCCACCACTCATATCTGGTGTAACAGTAGTATAGATTTAAAAAAACAACACTTTTTTGACTGTGTTAAATAATAGCAGTCTGTTTCCTTCACACGTGTGCATTTCAGTGCCTGCCAGGGCACAGTGTCACTTTAGACCTTGAAACCCACCTTAGACCTTGAAGCCCACCTCTTTCAGATTGCATTTTAACAGTTTTTCACCACTAGAGGGTGTTAGTTCACGTATTTCATATAGAAAACACTGTGCTCGTGCACGAGAAGTTATCTGGGAGCAGGCACTGATTGGCTAGACTGCAAGTCTGTCAAAAGAACTGAAAAAAGGAGCAGTTTGCAGAGGCTTAGATACAAGATAATCACAGAGGTTATATAAGCATATTATTATAAATGTGTTAGTTATACAAAACTGGGAAATGGGTAATAAAGGTATTATCTATCTTTTAAAACAATAAAAATTCTGGTTTAGACTGTCCCTTTAAACGGGGAGTTTGGTCTGTCACTGTGAAGCGGGTGTAACCCTTAAACTACCTGATCGATACAACATCATACCTGATGTTTTAAAGCACGTTGTTCCAAACAATTTAGCAATGTTAGGTGATTTATGCCCTTTATGGATTAAAACCAAACTCTGCATCAACTATGTAATTTTCCATGGGAGTTTTGTCATGGATCCCCCTCCGGCATGCCACAGTCCAGGTGTTAGTACCCTTGAAACAACTTTTCCATCACTATTGTGGCCAGAAAGAGTCCCTGTGGGTTTTAAAATTCGCCTGCCTTTTGAAGTCTATGGCAGTTCGCCCGGTTCGCCCGTTCGCGAACAGTTGTGGAAGTTCGCGTCCGCCGTTCGCGAACGCAAAATTTTAGGTTCGCGACATCACTGCACACTAGAGCCCAACATTAAAGATCAGTTGGAAACCTACTGCTACAATAAGAGACACTCACTCAATTGCTAGAAGTAGGACTGAAATACACTTTTACCCCACATTTCTATTGAGGGAGGATCCCACTAATACTACCCACGAGGCCACAGGGAGGTGTCACTTGGTATCTGTAGAAGGACCCATAGAGAGATACAAAAAAAAGGCCTGGCAAATAAATATCAGCCATTACCTCACTGAGGCTGCATAATTCTTTTCTCTGAACAGGAGACAAACTAAATACTAAACAGAGACTGTCAAAGACAAAAGGGGCCTCTCACATCAAGTGGGGTCAAAGCCCTCTTCATACCACTACCTCCCTGAGGCCCACTAAAGAGACCCCTTCCATAGAGACTGTCAATTGTGCCACAAGGGACCCCATACCCCCAGGAGACCCCTGCCTGGTCTTTTTACTGACCACTGACAAAGCTCCAACACTAGCCCACTCTCCCCCATTTACCACCTGGGCACCAGGTGGGTCATATCCCAGATCCCCTACCCGATTTCGTTGATAGGAGTCAATACTCTAGGAGAGTGGGCTTACCCCATCAACTCTGGAGAAACTATTCTTTGTAGCTCCCTGCTGGAGCGGACCTCTCTTCACAATGCTGTATTAGGCTAGAAGGACTTTGTATGGAAGGGCCTACATAGCAACCAATGCCACTTGTTCACTCCTAGGCTATGCCACGAATGAAGACATGACTGCCTGAGGATTATCACAAACGCAACTTCTTTTTCTACACAGACAAGAGATAGGGGCCTTCTGTGTGAGCACCCGAGTACCACAACCGCCCTTACGACCAGATATCAGCTTTACTCATCTGAGATTTGTTCTGATAGATCTAAGAGTCTAAATGTGTGGAGTGTAGGTGGCGCTAAAAATACACTAAGTATACCTAGCAGTGGGTTGATAAACCAACGATACAATGTTTCAGCAAAATATATATCTTAGGACAGTTTCATATAAATCTTCATATAAACTCTCATATAAACTTTCTGATTCAATAATTGGAGGTAACAAGTGCCTGGATTAGAAATATGTACAATTTTTATTCTCAAGTGAAATGATGTAAAAAAAGTAAAAACACAATATAAAAAACGCAATATAAATAATCAAAATAATCTCTCATACGATTGGCCCACACTCTTCACTCACAACCGCTTCCAAATTAAATCGCTATTACAAAAGATGTTGGCGATTCTGAAACAATATATTGCTAAAATGAAAATGATAATAAAACCTCAAGGTTAATGGTAAAATGATGAGATACACTTCTAAGATCAATATGCAAACATAAAATGGTATTCGTATGACTATCTGGCTGGGGTTATATTTCCCATTACAAGCCTCTGTATATAAGGGACTTTCTTCTGTTGCCGTGACAATCAGACGTTTGACTGCCTGTTTCCACTGGGCTAACAACCCGTGGTTTGAAATAGTCCTTGTATTGTGCCCTGTTACAGAGGGAAATCCTGCTTATAATCCTGTAAGAAGGGGGAGTTCCCCAGGTAAAATCTGCAGTCTTATGCAAATAGGGGCAGATCCCCACTCAAAACAACAGTCTTTTGAAGATTTCAAACGATAACACCGGAGTCTGTATTAAATGAAAGAATCCCACAGACAATCTTAATCCGGTTTGAATGGTATGAATAACACTTTAGCGGGGAGTTACTGACAACATAGATACTCTCACCTGCTGGTCTTTGTCTAGGTATATCAGCTCCTGTATATATTAATAGTTTGGTTAAGTTGCGGACCTTCTTGTCCCTGTGGGTAACTTTCTTCACTTGCGCAAGCCTTATCTGAGTTACCTTTTCGCCGCAGCCTCTCAGTGACACTCTGCTCTTTAAGTACTTCGTACGCAGAGTGGGTTACTGCTGTATATCCTCTTTGTCTTTCACCTTTCTACGCGTTTCACCCCTAAGGTGTGGGGCTTTTTTTCTTGAATACCATTTTATGTTTGCATATTGATCTTAGAAGTGTATCTCATCATTTTACCATTAACCTTGAGGTTTTATTATCATTTTCATTTTAGCAATATATTGTTTCAGAATCGCCAACATCTTTTGTAATAGCGATTTAATTTGGAAGCGGTTGTGAGTGAAGAGTGTGGGCCAATCGTATGAGAGATTATTTTGATTATTTATATTGCGTTTTTTATATTGTGTTTTTACTTTTTTTACATCATTTCACTTGAGAATAAAAATTGTACATATTTCTAATCCAGGCACTTGTTACCTCCAATTATTGAATCAGAAAGTTTATATGAGAGTTTATATGAAGATTTATATGAAACTGTCCTAAGATATATATTTTGCTGAAACATTGTATCGTTGGTTTATCAACCCACTGCTAGGTATAATTAGTGTATTTTTAGCGCCACCTACACTCCACACATTTAGACTCTTTGATTTCTAACTACCTAGGAAGGAGGTAGTACCAGAGGTTGGCAAAGTGGGCTGAGTCTAGCGCTCCTCTCAACTACTTTCTATAACTCTGATAGATCTAAGAACATCATGTCTCAGAATCAGAGGAGGAAGTCCAAGCTGCACAACTCTCAAAAGAAGACTATGCTAGACCACTTCCACTCTGCCTCGGCAGCCCAACAGGAGGCTTCAGATGAGGATCTCTCAGACACTAATACCCAATATGAAGCCCTTCTAGTACCTGCCCTAGGTAATACCCGCAATAATAACAAGCCACCGGCTAGCGACTCCACAACTTTAATAGATACCATCAAATCTTTATTAGCGGGTCACCATGATTCTATGACTAAGAAATTTGACAAGTCCCACGCTGATCTGAAGAGAGATATCGTTTCCATTGGGGAGAGGACAGACGCCTTGGAGCGGAAACAGGAGGATCTCATTATTGATCACAATAATCTATCCTACTCAGAGATCCTGGCTACTCAGATCTCCTCACTGGAGGCCAAACTTGTGAACTTGGAGGACAGGTCCAGGAGGAATAATCTAGGGATCAGGGGAGTGCCAGAGTCAGTCTCCCCTCAAGACCTGGAGGGATATCTGACAGAACTTTTCAAGGAAGTCCCAGAAGCCAAGGACTCTGACCTACTGATGGATAGGGCCCACAGAGTGGCCCGCCCCCCCTCCCTCACGACGGATAAGCCAAGAGATGTAGTCATGAGGCTTCACTACTTCACCTTCAAGAACCAGCTTATCAATGTAGACCTAAAGTCCAAGACACTACCAGAAAAGTTTAAACAGATTCAAATCTTCCCAGATCTGTCGACTCACACACTATTCCTGAGAGGAACTTTTGCAGATTTCACCAAAATCCTCAGAGCCAAAGGCATCAGATGCAGATGGGGATTTCCAGTTAAACTGCTAATTACCAAAGAGGCCCCTCTCGAGGAGAATAACCAGCCCCTTAGACGACAAGCTTCATCTAACAAAGATCCCCCCTGAAGAGGGAATTTTCTTGTCCTGATCCCTCTACTCTTTAATTGGTGACTCAGGGGGCCAGAACCCGGATAAGAAACTATCCAAGCTGATATCCTTTGTAATATGCCTCAACATGTGTCCAAATTATTTTGTTAATTTTGAGATTCTTGTTAACTGTTCTGTTTTACAGGTTTCTGCTCTAAATGTTATTTAGCCTAGGTAATACTCACTGTTTGATACTAGGTTTGCACTAACCCCTTTAATTCCACAGGTTTGTACCCTATACATTGGGGATTGGCTCTTGATGGCCCATGATTGGTAGCCTTTGAGACCTATAGCTACTCTAATGTTGTAAGAGTTCTGGGTGTTTCCCCTTTCCCCCGCTCTCAATGTTTGCTCCCTATACCTAGACCTTAGCCAAGAACTCAACATATTAGGCCCCAGACCCTCCCCGAACAGTCTGCTGTAGCGTATACCCAGATTTTGTCAAGCACCAGGGAACAACATAGATCCCCAAAAAAGTAGTCCCAGGTCCTCCTGACAACAGGGAGATGATTGTAAACTATTCTGTTTCAAGACAGGTCTCTACGCTAAAAGTTCTCTAAATCGTGAGCCATTTACTGTTTGATGCTTTTTTTAAACTAATATTCTTAATTCCACAGGTTTTCACCCAGCATATTGGGGATGGGTTGGCGGCGGCCTGAGTCTAGAAGTCCGGGGGACCCATTGTGGGCCCCCAGCCGCAATGACCTCATGTCGGCTCCCCGCCGTCCCGTGCCCAATATCTGTTCCCCACGCTTAGGTAAGCGTCGCGAGATGACACATTATGTCCAAGACCCCCTCCCGGCTGCTCTAATGTATGATGAACCCAGGTTTTGACGAGTGGGTGGAAGCCCCATAGATCATCGATCCCTGAAAGTGGCTAGACCCATAATATAATCCCCCTTTATAGGCCCTTCCTTCCTCCCTTCACCCCCCTAATTGGTAAGTACAAATATGAGTGCTTACATATGTGCTACCCTGGAATCCCAGCAGTGGATTTCCCAGGGTGACCTTGAGCAGTGCTTTTATGCACTAATACCCAAACCCTAACAATGGTTGTTAACTGTGACAATACATTTTCTTGTTACTTTTCTCTGCTCTTCCTTCTCTTTCCTCCTCTCTTGTCTTCCCCCCACCCTCTTACTCCTGCAGGTTGGATACTTAATCCCAAAGTGAGACTCTCTCAGGTTAGCCCATGCCGGAACTAACAATATCCACCCTTAATGTAAAGGGACTCAACACACCTATGAAGCGCAGCTTGTTGGTAAGATACCTGAAAAAACACAAATCAAAGATAGCTTACATACAAAAGACACACTGGACAGAACCATCCCCACATAAGATTAAGACAGCCTTATATTCCACTTGTGAAACAGCCTCCTACTCGAAAAAGAAGAGAGGCGTAGCTATCCTCATAAGAAATTATGTAAAGTACTCCCCTATTCTTATAGATAGGGACACAGGGGGCAGGTTCCTAATCATAGTATGCTACCTTGATAATGCACTATATACACTAGTTAACGTATACGCCCCCAATACCCACCAGACGCCATTTCTCAAAAATCTCCTAGCAAGAGTAGATGAGATTAATAGGGGATCCATACTTATGGGTGGAGATTTTAATTCTACTTGGGACCCCGTAGTGGATAGACGCTCCTCTGGTGGTCTGGAGTTTGACTCAAGGGCCTCTCTCCCAAACAGAAGATTCTGTAACCTTATAATGGGATATAATCTTTTTGACTCATGGCGATGTCTACATACGACTGAAAAGGATTACACCTTTTATTCCATGGCACACCATACTTACTCCCGGATAGACTACATTTTTACTGACTCTTGGGCCCTAGATAGAATGAGAGCTGCGAAAATCCTGGTCTTCCCATGGTCGGACCATGATATGGTCGCTAACACACGCGGAGGGCTTTAAGAGGTTATGGAGACTAGCAGACCACCTAATCAAAAATCCTTGGACCCAGCAGACAGCTACTGACCTCCAGGACTTTTTCAGACTAAATGATAACAGACAGACTTCAGATGCTACCCTATGGGTGGCAATGAAGGTCTTCCTTAGAGGGACTTTCCTGAAAAGGGATGCACAATTAAGACACAAAAGAGGTGCCACCTTGGCACAACTGTTTGGGACTCTAAGAACCCTTGAACAGGAAAATAAACTCCATCCTGACCCTATACTGGCCTCCCGTATAGGACAGATTTGGGCGGAAATTATGACTAAGGAGACGACGCGGGTTCAGGAATCCATTCGGAAGCTGTTTTATTATCAGGGGAACAGAGCTGATAGGCTGCTAGCCACTAAGCTCAGGGCCAGGACAAGGTCTATGCGGATCCAGAAAATCCAATACTCCGGCAAATCGCTCCATGCCCCTGGGGACATTGGAGATGCCTTTATGACTTATTATAATGGACTGTATAACATTGACACTTGCCTGAATACCCCTAAAGATGACTCACAAGTGATAGCCACTTTTCTATCCTCCCTCAACCTCCCATGACTGGACGACTCACAGACTGAGTATCTCTCCGACCCCTTCACCCCCTCTAAAATAAAAAAAGCCATCAGATCTTTTAAGATCCATAAGACTCCCAGACATGACGGGTTCACCCCCCTCTTCTTTAAAACGTACGCAGGTATCCTTACCCCTTACCTTGGGAGATTATTTGCTGAGGCCTCGGAGACAGGATCTCTCCCATAGGAGTTCCTAGAAGCCTTCATATTGAATATTCCGAAAGAGGGAAAGGACCCCTCTCTATGTCAAAGTTACCGACCTATATCAATCATCCACCTGGACGTTAAGATCTATGCCATGATCTTGGCCAACAGCCTTAGCTCCCTCCTCCCCAGTGTGATACATAAAGACCAGGTGGGTTTCGTTACCAAACGCCAGGGCACGGATAGTACACGACAGCTGCTGAACATTTTCTCGGAAGCAGATAGCTTGTGGAGGCCCCTTCTCACCCTGTCATTCGATGTCGAGAAGGCGTTCGACAGGGTGCGCTGGACTACCTAACTGCAGTACTAGATGCGGTAGGCTTTCCAGATGGTTTCAGACGGGCGATTAGAGCATTATATTCTCATCCGACTGCCAGAGTGAGGGGCCTTTCGCCCTCAAGAACGATAACAGACATGTGTGCCTACTCTCCCCTCCTTTTTTGTACTAGCCATAGAACCGCTGGCAACTGCCATCCAGACCCACAAAGTGATTAGAGGTGTATACATTCATGGGACTTATCAGAAGCTTAGTCTATTTGCGGATGATTTCACAGTCTTCCTAACAGACCCAGAACTTTCTCTCCCCAACCTTCTGGAACTCTTTGACCTCTTTGGATGTCTCTCTTTTTATAAGTTTAATGTGACGAAGACTGAAGCTTATCCACTACATATCCCGATGGCCCAACTTCATGCCTTACAGACGAAATATAAATTTAAGTGGAATCATAACAGGATTAGACATTTAGGTGTTTTCCTCTCGCATGACTTCAAGAAGGTAGTAGAAACCAACTATGACCACTTCTTACAGACCCTTAAACAAATGATAACACTCCCCCAGTACAAAGAGGTGTCTTGGATGGGTAGAATCTCTGCATTCAAAATGATGATTCTGCCAAAACATACATACCTCTATAGATGCCTCCCACTTAAAATCCCAACTACATACTTAGATACCTATCAATCCTTTCTAAACAAATACGTCTGGGCAGACTTGCGTCCTCGCATAGCAAGTAGAATACTACACACCCCAATTGATAAAGGAGGCCTAGGCCTCCCCAATCTCAAATTTTACTATGAGGCAGTCATGTTCACCCACATCTCGGGATGTGGCCCCTCTGCGGAACCACCCAGAAGGTATGACATCAAACAAGCTTCGCTCCCCCATGGAATCCTTCTATCAGACCTGATATGGATACAGTCTAATACAGTCATTAAGCATTTCCTACCTATGTGACACAAACTGCGTCACTCCCCAATGGTTGACACGCAACCCTCCCCAATCCATAGTATATGGGTACTTCTTAACCCCTTAATGACCGACAATGTGCAGGGTACGTCCACTTTAAAAAAACGGTTAACGACCGAGGACGTACCCTGCACATCGTCGGTCTGGGAAAGCAGTCCTGATCGCTTCCACCTGCTTTCCGGTTATTGCAGTGATGCCTCAATATCGAGGCATCCTGCAATAACCCAGCATGGCCATCTGATGCAGAGAGAGTCACTCTGTGGCCCTCTCTGCACCAGACATCAATGGCAGGTACAGCTGCCAGTACCTAAGATGGCTACCAATAAGGTAGGTAGGGTTAGAGAGCTGTTTGGGGGGGATCAGGGAGGTTGGGGGCTAAGGGGGGTCCTACAGAGTAGCATATGTAAATATGCTAAAAAATATATTTAAAAAAAGATACCTTTTATTTTAGTACTTGTAGACTTTCTGCCAGTACTTTAGATGGCGGGGACAATTGTGGGGTAGGGGAGGGAGGAGAGCTCTTTGGGAGGGATCAGGGGGTCTGATGTGTCAGGTGGGAGGCTGATCTCTACACTAAAGCTAAAATTAACCCTACAAGCTCCCTACAAGCTCCCTAATTAACCCCTTCACTGCTGGGCATAATACATATGGTGCGCAGCTGCATTTAGCGGCCTTCTAATTACCAAAAAGCAACACCAAAGCCATATATGTCTGCTATTTCTGAACAAAGGGGATCCCAGAGAAGCATTTACAACCATTTATGCCATAATTTCACAAGTTGTTTGTAAATAATTTCAGTGAGAAACCTAAAGTTTGTGAAAACATTTGTGAAAAAGTGATCAATTTTTTTTATTTGATTGCATTTGGTGGTGAAATACTTTGGGATGTCTTCTAAAAAAAAATATTTACATGTCAAGGGATATTCAGGGATTCCTGAAAGATAATGTCAGGGTACAGATATATATATATATATATATATATATATATATATATATATATATATATATATATATATATATATATATATATATATATATATATATATATGTGTGTGTGTGTCAATAGGACAGGGGAATGTGTTTATGTATGAAACCATATTTGTATCAAATATTACTGAAATAGGATTGAAATTCTGATGTCAGGATTTGATTCACAAAACCCCCACAAGTTTGAATAAACATATCTCAAGACTAAAATTGCAGACAGGATGTCCCAAGAAACAAAAAGGAAGCATTTGCCCCCTAGATGAAGCTACACACATCTTTCAAAGGAACTGAAAATTTACACAGATTTGTAAAATGATTCATGCTGTGCAGGGAGACACATTCTGGATCTATGAACTGGACAAGCAGGTAAAATTCTGAATACACAGTGATTAGCATAGAGGTGTTAATTGCCCCTAAACATCAAATACACGTCTGTATTGCTAGCTAAACAGAAAATATGTTGTATTGTGACTATTACAACTACTCGTAAAATGACCTATGCTGTTTATGAAATCTCCATATACAAGAAGCAGACAAATTAGCATTTGAAATTCCCTGTATGGAAAGAAATGAAAATGAATACCTTTTAGAAAAAGAAATGAGGCCAATAGTTTTGGATATGTTTGAAATGATTCAAATAGCCCACATATGTATATATATATATGTTGAAATGGTACGTATTATATTAAATAAATAATTGCTGCAGTATATAGATATATGAAAAATCGATTCAAACTGTAATAATCCCATTGTTTAATTATATGTAACATAATTTTTCTATTTTTCAGATGGAGTGCCTGCATGGGATATCTGAATCATGTCATATGATTATATACACTAGATGTTTTTGAAAGTTTAAACACAGCTCTGAAAACATATTAGATATATAAATGCCATTAATTTCAGAATAATTAGCAGGATAAATTATTTTAATATAATATAATGTTAGACACATGATGTTTCATATCAAAATGATCAGAGAGGTGATGTAATACTGCCCCATCTGCGATTGATATTGTGAACTTATTAAAATAAGGGAATTATGACAGTTATTACACATTTTAATGAAAAATTTCACTGTCTAGAAATAATTAAATGTGAATGTGTTTGTGTTTGTCACGCTGCCACCAGAGGGCCAAAATCCAGTAGGACAGTTAAGGGAATTTAACTGTTCAAAAGATGCGTTTCCATGGTGAACATGCTCAGCTCCGTTAAGGGCCAATCCGATTAGATATTCCAGATATCCAATCCGAGACAAGCTTCTGTTTTTGGCGTTTCCAATCTAACCAATGATGGGTACTGATCAAAAAAGGGGAGGGGTAAGATCAGATGATTTAACCCCAAGCATAGAGGCTGCAAGAGGCTGGCTGCTGCTATCTCTGGCTATCCCTGAAGGAAAATAACTGCGACAGTTATTACAAAGTAAACGGCTATCTATATGCTCCATATGCAGATACCCCAATTTTGGTCTTCTGAGGTTAGATCATTCCTGTTAAGAGATATTGGATATTGGTTGGTGTTTACCCTTGTAACGTATTGAGAAATTGCTGCAGCAAATAGATTTAAAGAGCAAATTATATCTTTAAACTGTGTTTCATAGTTTTGAATAATTTTTAGCTTGCCTTTTTGTATGCAAAACATTTAAAATTCATTGTTGCTGTGTTTGGTAGACTTAAAGAAATAAATTGTATTTTAAAACTAATAGCCACAGCCCTGTATAGTGTTAAATTTGTATCTTGTAGGCTAAGTAACTTATCTGTGAAATTTCTGGTGTTGTGAATTAAAATTGTATTAGGATACATTGCAGGTAAATAGCCGAATATATATTATCCAATTGTTTATAAGCACTGTTAGGATTGTATTGCTTGGACGTTAAAAGTTAAAGATTTTAGTCTCATTGTGCTAACTGGGTGAAACTTCTATTGTTAATAAGGTAGATGTGTATAGTATTGTCTCATATTTTGGTTCCTACAAATATAATTCAATAAGTTCATAGATATTAACTAAATAAAAGAATATAGATATTTGTATTAATTTTAACAATTTTTTTTTAGTAGATGCACATTGATTGAGGGTTTATTTTAAAGGATAATTATATAAATATATTGTGTTACAACCCTGCCATAGGCTGAGATATTATTTGAAGAGCACTACTGAAGATTCTTATAAAAATACCGACATATTGTATGGAGGCACTTGCATAAGATTTATTAATATTCATCATTATGATATCATATATTTGTAGTAAATAGAAATTATTATAAAAGAGAGAAAACATTTCATATTTTTAAATTAATATTTTGAAAATAAAAAGATTTTTTTTTGAAGATTGAAATATTGATGTTCATATTTCGACATTGATATTGATACTTTGAAATATTGTTTTTTTGAAAAAATTATAAAAATCTTACTTTTTCATATTTCAAAATACATCAAAAATATATTTTTTTTTATATTTCAAAATTAATATTACATTTTTTTTTTAAAAATATAATTTTTTTTCTTCTCTCTTTTTATTGGTAAAAATTGTATTAGCATTTAACTAAATACTAAACCAATATAATAATATCTGTAGCCAGAAGTGATTTAATTCTGTACATAGTGTTGAAAATCATCCCATAACAATACCCCTTACTAAAGGTCAGATCCTTAAGAAAAATATCATAAGTTACATTAAAGAGAAGTTTAATATTGCGGGTGAATTAAATTATTTTATGGATATGCTTGAAACTAGGGCTAAAAATATTACCGTTAATAATAATATGTGGAATGAAAAAAATGAATTTTTCCAAGAATTATTAATGATTAATAAATGCAAGACTCTCAAAAAGCGAGACAAACTAATACTGAAATCTTGGCCCCTTATAATATGCATTATTGATGAAATGTCGCTTTGTGTCATCGACAAACAATTGCAAATACAGGAGCTAGAAGGTAGTATTCGTTCCTCATGCAGACGCGAAGAGGATTTAAAAATAGCCAAAAATAAAATGGATGAATTTGCCCAAAACCTAACCGCCTTAGATAAGCATAACATAGACTTACTCGCACAGATACAAGAATTAAATAAACAGCTTGCGCAAAGCCAGAAGGAATTAAGTGATTTAAAAAGGTCATATCGCCATAATGAAAACCCTTATATTAACAGTGAGAATAATGCAGATAATGCTAACTCCTTTAGCGAACGCGTCAGGGACGAGGTACAAAAATATATGGAACAGTATAGACAAATGACCCCTAATGGGTCAGAAATAGATTTCCCAAATAGACAATCACCTCATGATGTAAATATAGAGAACTGCTGTAACTCAGCTGGTACGGGTAAGGGAACCTCTAATAGAGAATCCCAAAGTAAGTCTAATAAGGTCTATGATTCCCATAAAATAGTTACTTTCATACAGGGTGCAGTACCTATATTCTAAAATAAGGGAACAAAATCTGTAATTGATCATTTAGAGGCTTTTGAAAATGCATTAGCTATAATGAATGTTACAAGTGAGAAATTAAAAATTTAATTTCTGCCCTGGGTATTTGACAGTAAACATCACAAATTATTTGCTTCATTAAAGGATATGAATATTCATTCCTGGTGTGGGGTAAAATGACAATGCATAAAGGAATTTGGGCTACATCGCACGAAAACTGCAGTGAAAATAGCTGTATATAGTTTAAAATGTAGTGTGAATCAAAGTTCAATCGAATTCCTTTCTGAATTGAAGAATGTGTACAGTATGGCTGAAGATAATCCCAGGTTTGATTGCTCAGAATTTGTAAATTTATTTTTTGAAGCACTGCCTACACCCATCAAAATTAACTTAGCTAGAGATTTTGATGAGAACTGCTCATTGGAATGGCTGATCAAAGAGAGTACACAATTATAATCTATTCAGCAGTCCAGTGAATAGGGGGTGAAAAAGGAGTCAAAATCCAAAATTGTAGCAGAAACTAGGGTGTCACCTAGCCCCCTCAATTTGGAGTCTAAAAAGAAAACCTACACGGAGGTGGCCAGTCAAAACAGGCCATCTCCACAGAGGTTTAACTCTGCCCCTCCCCTACATGGGCTGAGGCGCAGGGAGACTATAACCAAAGTGGGGGACATAATCAGGTGAATAATTACTCAAAAAGAGAATACTCACCAAATAATTGGTACCCACGCAAAGGTAGATACAATAGATGGCGAAGATATTCTCAGGATAACCAGACACCCCAAATATATACTGCTCCCCAAAATCATAACGCTGAACAAGCTGAACTCCAGGGACAACCACGCCAAAATAGAAATAGCGGCCCTAATCCTGAGGGAACCCAATGGTCCAGGAATCACTATTATGGGGCACCAAGGGATAGACCCAGGGGTAGAGGTAACTTGTACAATCAGGTAGATATGCTTTTTACCCAGTTAAATCGGTTGAGCGAACAATTCGCTAATATGAGTAAACCTTCTATGGCTCAGCAACCGAACAATACTTTTTTAGGGGTACAGCCAGTGTTCAGCAGTGGACCACAGGCACAGTCATAAATACTGCAATATTACCTGAGAGGGAGGGGAGAGATACACAAAATGTAATAATAAATATCAATGATACTAATCGGACGAAAACGGACGATTTAGCTGTGATGATGAGCAACCTCGGCCTAATAGCATTAACCAAGCTTTCCCCTTGCAGTGTTCTCTTAATCTTATTTCCACAGATGCAGTACACAAAAACCCAGCTGACCCTGTCATGGAGGAAACAGGTAGGTATGAAGTTTCCTCTGCATCGAATGACACAGCGAATTCAGGTAACACGTGGCGAAGCCCACAGATGTACAAGAATGCAAATTTTATGTGTGAAATGATAGAAACTGCAGGAAGGTATTATGTATTAGCTGAGCAGCAAGATTCAGTCTCCAACCCTATTATGGGATTAATTGATACTGGGTCTCAGGCAACTATTTTATTTCACAGGTACTACACACAGCTAAATGAGCCAACACCCCACAAACCTAAAATAAAAGGATTTGATGGTTCTCTAATAGGATTTGGGGGTGACTCTCTAAAAGTCTATGGTACGACCTGTTTAAAATTTAAACTGGGGAACAGGGTCATAAGACTCCCTGTCATTATAGTGGATCTGCCAACTGATCGGTTAATTATTGGTAGTGATCTCCTGAAGTGATTAAGTACCATAATTGATTGCATAAATAATGTAATTTGGTCACAAGTTAAAAGGCCTATCAATTATGAAAAATCTGGTATATCTCGCCCCCGACATAACTGTCACAAAGTGGAAGAGAAACCAGATGCTGTGGAGATTCATTTCAGGAATAACTCTGCACCTGAAATCACTATTTTACAGATAGATGATCAAACTCCTTTAAGTGGCTCTGATGGTAATGCTTTTAAATTTTCGCCTGGAAAGATAGCGAATATTTCCTTAGATGGCGATGTATTAACCATATCTCTCCACAAGGGGGATCATGAAATCCCTAAGGGGGGAGACCACGCTCAATACCTCACAGGGATTGAGAGAGTTAAAGAGGATCTATTTATCCCTATACAAATGCATGACCTTGGTACAACAAAATATGCCAAGTTGAATTTAAAACAGGAAGCTAGCTATATAAGTGAAGGCTTATTAGCGCAGATAGCTGAACCTAAAGTGATTAAATATCTTTCTCCCCAAGACCACTGTATCCACAACCTGGATAACAGGTCTGAAAGCTATAACATCAGAGCTAAGTGCTTATTATCTGTCTCTATAGGTAATAAGTCAGTGAAGCACCTGTTTTTAATTTTAAATACTCCCCATAATCAAATATACATTGGCAATGATATCTTACATAGATATGCCATACAAATAGATTTGATTAATTCTTGCCTCTGGAGCAGGTTAAAGGGTGACCCTGAAATATTTCAGGATGAAAATACAGCCCTGAAATCAAACCAGCAATTGCCATATGCTGTGAATATGCAGGTGTCTAGCGATGTTGTAATTCCTGCAATTCCTGCAGGGGCTGATAAATTTATTTTACCCTTACAGGTAAAGAGAGGTCAGAAATTAAAAACTTCTGAAACACTAATTTGCCTCTCCCATAGAATACAAAATCTGGGTGTCACAGTGACCTACACTCCTTTGGTGAATATTGGAACTACTCCAATACATATTGTTGTGCATAGCATGACCCCACAGGATATAACCTTATCTAAGGGAACCACCATAGGATATGCGCTGGAATCAAGTTATTACACTTTTGGATTCCAGAATAATGTAATTGGGCTAATACCTGAAGGATACTTAACTGACGAACAATTAATAGAACAATCCTTTGCATCTATGCCAGAGGGTCTATTTAATATTCAGTCTATTTATCCCTTCAGCTCAGAGGAAGGCATCTGTAAAATTGAAGAAGCCTCTCTAGTGTTTGATCAGCCATTCAAACAGCAAGATTACCCCAATTCCCAGAGTCATGGGGGCAATGTAAACTATAATCAAGGGGATCTCACCTCTAGGTTGGAAGAAGCCTATGAAATAGGACAGCCTGAAATCTTTCCAGGATTTCAGCAAATAGTCGAAGAGCAAATATCCTTAGCTAATGGCTGTTCCAGCGAGGATGAACGCCAACAGCTGCGAGAACTCCTGATGGAGTACAAGGATATTTCTGCTAAGGATTCTTATGAGTGGTACTACAGACTTGCACATTGCAAGAATACAAACAGATCCCAATGCACCACCTGTATTTGTAAAACAATACAGACTTTCTTTAGCCTCATATGATTCTCTTGCAGAGATTGCAGAAAGGAATTTGGAAGAAAGAGGTATCATACGACAGGTGCCCAGCTCTTATAACAATCCTATTCTAGGTGTTCTCAAGCCCAATGGACAATGGCGTTTGTGTGCTGATTTAAGACAGCTAAACAAACAAGTGTACATGTCTGGCTGGAGTGTGCCATATATTGACCAATGCTTAGCACAGATGCAGGGATCCAAAATATTCACTGCCATTGATTGTGCCCAGGGGTATTGGACCATAAAGGTACATGAGGAGGACCAGTATAAGTTGGCATTCTCATTCCAAAAGGTCCAGTATGCATTTCAAAGACTTCCTTTTGGATACATAAATTCTGGACATGAATTTGCTGTATTCATGCATAAGGCTATGCCTGATACACTGGAAAGGGGGACCTTATCTTATGTTGATGATGTTTTAATCAAAAGCACAGACTTTGAAAAACACATTGCAGAGCTTAAACACGTCCTCAGCCAACTTAAAAGGGCAGGTGTCAAATTATCCCTACAGAAAGCTCAATGGTGCCACACTCGTGTAAACTTCTTGGGACATGAAGTTACTTCTGAAGGGCTAAATCCTCAGAAGAAAAATGTGGAAGCTATAGTAAATTCTAAAAACCCAAATAACTTAAAGGAATTGAGATCATTCCTGGGTATGACAAATTATTCTCGCAAATTCATTGCTAATTATGCAGAATTAGCTAAACCACTACTACTTCTTCTAAAGAAAGATGTGAAATGGCACTGGAGTGAGTCTCAAGAGACAGCCATCAGAGAGCTGAAGAGAAAACTCACTCAAGCACCTTGCTTAGCGTACCCTGAAGGTGGTAAACCTTTCTTCTTAGAGACAGGTTACACAGATATAAGCATGAATGCTGTTTTATACCAAAAGCAGGATAATTTAAGCAAAGCCATTGCTTATGCGAGCAAAACTCTATCCCCAGTAGAAATAAAATTTAGCGATTGCGAAAAAGCCCTCTTATCTACTGTATGGGCTCTACAAAATTTCCGCAGCTATATACAGGGCGAGAAAATTATTGTAGAAACGGCCCACCAGCCTTTGCTATATTTGCAAAGTGAGAGAATAAGAGATGGGAATTTGTCAAATAGCCGCATAACAGCGTGGACTCTTTCCTTACAAGGCTGGCCTTTAGAGATTCGCTACAAACAGAATAAAAAGAATCCAGTCGCACAGGGGTGTCGCGATCGCTCTGCTGCTGATTGCTTCCTCCTTTTCTTCTGTCAAGTGCGGTAGCGCTTCCTTGGTTGCCTAGCAACCCTGTTTCTCTCCGGCCCCTTCTGCTGACATCAGAAGATCTTCTTATTCCGGCGTCTCCTCTCCTCGATGCCTGTTTGTTCTAATTCCTGGCTTGTGAGTACTTTCTGAATCTCTAAGTTTGTTTAGAATTGCTGGCTTGTTTAACTCCTACCCTGCTTACCTGATTCCTGATAACTGGACTCTGCATGTTTGTATATTCCTCTGTTTAAACCTGAACTGCCTGATAACACATTGCTGGATATTGCTTGTTGGATTACTCTTTTGGTTAACCCTATCTACCCGAAGTTTCTTCTCCTGACCCTGCTGTACCAACTTCCAGTTTATTTCAGTGAGTATATTATTGCAGCTGTCGCAGGGTCAGGTCCTGGAATATACTCACAGTGCTAGGGTGTTTTCAAACTTCATTCTAGCATTTGGGTCTACCTCGGGACTTAACCTATCCTGACATTACAAACAGGCCATATAATGGACCCTAGTGAGTTATCCAGAGCTGTGGCTCTACAGGGGCAGCTTCTTGGAACCCACTCTGCACACCTGCAATCCCTGGATTCTAAGTTAGATCAAATTACTGCTCTGTTGCACAATCTCTCTCCACCTTCACAAGTCTCTGCAACACCTGTTGTTCCTGCGGCCAGTTCTAACCCTGCATTTAATCCGCCACAACCTGCAGTACAGTTTATTCCCAGAATTCCACTACCGGATAAATATGATGGCAATCCTGAAGACTGTCGTGGATTTCTTAATCAGTGCCGTCTTCACTTCAGAAATAATCCTCAGATGTTTGTTTCCTCTTCCTCCAAGATCACCTTTTTAATTTCTCTTATGAAGGGTAAAGCCTTGGCTTGGGTTTCTCCACTGTTGGAAAAGGACGATCCTTTGCTTCATGATATTGACACTTTTGTATCCATATTTTCTTCTGTGTTTGATAAACCTGGAAGATCAGCGGCTGCCGAAGCAGGACTTTTAGATTTAAGGCAGGGATCTCTTTCTGTAGCACAATACGCTATAGAATTCCGGACTTTAGCTGCTGAAACTATGTGGAATCATGGGGCCCTGCGTGCAGCATTTCGTAAAGGTCTTTGTGATCATTTAAAAGACGAACTGGTTTATAGGGATCTTCCTGATTCTCTAGAAGAACTCATCAACTTATGTATCAAGCTAGATGCTCGTTACTCTGAGCGTCTCCATGAACGTGACCGTAACAGAAGATCCTTTATCAGATCTTCTTTCTGTCCTATGCCTCATTCACCAAATCTTCCTACTCCTAATACTTCTATCTCTGAGTCAAGTGAACCCATGGAGGTTGGTGCAATCAAGTTATCTGAAGCTGAACGTCTCAGAAGGCGTAATCTTGGACTATGTCTTTACTGTGGTATTAAGGGGCATATGTTAAAAGATTGTCCAACTCGTCCAGTAAAAGCCAGGGCTTAACTCCAGAAAGAGGGATTGAGTTAAGCCAAAGATCTTTTTCTACCCTCAATCCCAAGCTGTTTGTTCCAGTCACTTTCTGCTTTGGCAACACCAAATTCCAGGCTCAAGCACTCATCGATTCTGGAGCTGCAGGAATGTTTATGGATTCGGATTTTGTCAATGCCTTTCGGATTCCTTTGCTTTCCAAGAGCCACGTAATTAAGGTCACCAATGTCAGTGGTCAACCCTTAGGTTCTGGATTCATTCAATATTCTACTATACCACTTCTCATGTCTGTAGGAGTACTTCATTCCGAAACCATTTGTTTGGACATCATCTCTTCCCCTCAGTTTCCTCTAATTTTGGGACTCCCTTGGCTTCAACTACATGATCCAGTTTTTTCCTGGTCTAAAGGGGAACTTGTTGCTTGGGGATCTTCTTGTTTCAAACAGTGTCTTCAGAATACTCCCAAATCTTCTAATACAGTTTTGGCAGTTTTGGACATTCCTGATTCCTTGCCTGAACATTATCATTCTTTTTGTGATGTCTTTTCTAAGAAGGATGCTGAAATATTACCTCCACACCAGACCTTTGATTGTCCCATTGACCTATTACCAGGAGCACCTCTTCCTAAGGGTAAAACATACCCACTTTCTCATCAAGAAAATGTTTCACTTGAGGAATACATCAAGGATAATTTGGCCCGAGGTTTTATTCGCCCTTCTTCTTCTCCGGTAGGAGCAGGCTTTTTCTTTGTGGAAAAAAAAGATGGAGGTCTTCGTCCTTGCATTGACTATCATGCTCTTAATCAGATTACAATCAAGAATTGTTATCCACTTCCTCTCATTCCCGAATTATTTGATCGTCTCCAGGGTGCTTCCATCTTTACCAAATTGGATCTTCGTGGGGCATATAATTTGGTCAGGATTCGTAAAGGGGACGAGTGGAAAACAGCCTTCAACACCAGGTTCGGGCACTATGAATATTTAGTTATGCCTTTTGGGTTATGCAATGCCCCTGCAGTTTTTCAACATTTTGTTAACAAAATATTCAGAGACTATCTTAATCAATTCGTTATTATCTATCTTGATGATATTTTGATTTATTCTTGGACTTTACAGGATCACGTTCATCATGTTACACTAGTACTCCAGAGATTACGTGAAAATTCTCTCTTTGCCAAGCTTGAAAAGTGCTCTTTTCATCAAGAATCTATTCATTTCCTGGGTTACATTATTTCACCGTCTGGATTCAAGATGGATTCGGACAAACTTTCGGCTATTATAGATTGGTCTAGACCTACTTCCTTAAAATCTCTTCAGAGATTCCTGGGGTTTGCCAATTACTACCGTAAATTCATAAAAGACTTTGCTAACATCTCGGTACCCCTTACAGCTCTTACTAAGAAGGGTCAGGATTGCAAGCATTGGTCTGATAAAGCCTTACAGGCATTTTAATCTTTGAAGTCTGCATTTACTTCGGCTCCCATTCTTTGCCATCCAGTTCAGAGTCTCCAATTCATCCTTGAAGTGGATGCTTCTCTGATCGCTGCTGGGGCTGTACTATCTCAGCGAAATCCTGTTACTAGCAAGATCCTTCCTGTGGGATTTTTCTCCAAGAAGTTTAATTATTCAGAACTGAATTATGACATTGGTAACAAGGAACTCTTAGCTATTAAGATGACTTTGGAAGAATAGAGACATCTGCTTGAAGGCACGGTTCAACCATTTCTTATTCTCATGGATCATAAAAATCTTCTGTATCTTCATACTGCCAAACGCCTCAACTCACGTCAAGCCCGATGGGCTCTGTTCTTTTCCAGATTTAATTTTGTCCTCTCTTATATTCCTGGTTCTAAGAACACAAAAGCAGACGCTTTATCTAGACAATTTCTGGCCTCTGATTCTACATTTTTGGATTCTGAACCCATTCTCCGCCCTGCTAAAGTTCTAGCTCAGTTATCTACTTTTCCTTTCCAAGCATTACAGTCTGCTCAAGCCTCCGTTCCTTCATCCTATAACATACCTCCTGGGATCTTGTTTGTACCTACAGAATTCCGCCTCAAACGTCTTCGTTGGGCTCATGATAATGTTCTGTCTGGACATCCTGGAGTACGTAATACTTTGTGGAGACTCAAACAACATGTCTGGTGGTCTTCCATGGTCAAAGATGTCAAGGATTATGTTGCAGCTTGTCATTCCTGTACCTCTAATAAACAGTCTTCTTCTTTACCTCTTGGACTCTTACAACCTCTGCCTGTTCCGTATTATCCCTGGTCTCATGTTTCCATGGACTTTATTACAGATCTTCCTAATTCTGCCGGAAACAAGACCATATGGGTTGTGGTAGACAGATTTTCCAAAGCAGCTCATTTTGTTCCATTACCTGGATTACCATCTGCCCAGAAACTCGCTGAATTGTTTATACTCCATATCACCAGATTACATGGTTTTCCTTTGGACATTGTTTCTGATCGAGGAGTTCAATTTGTCTCAAGATTTTGGAAATCTCTGTGCAAACAGTTTGGAGTTACCATATCTCTTTCTACTGCCCATCATCCTCAATCCAATGGTCAAACTGAGCGGGTAAATCAATCTCTTGAATCCTATCTCAGGCACTATGTTAATCATCAGCACGCCAATTGGTCTCAACTTCTTCCCTTAGCAGAACTTGCCTACAATTCCCATTTCAATTCTTCTTTACAGACTTCTCCTTTCAAGGTAGCCTATGGATTTGTACCTAGAACTTTTCCTATGTCTTCTGGGGGTTCTGGAGTTCCTGGAGCAGATCGAACTGTGAAGAATCTCTGTAAACACTGGAAGAAGATTTGGGAAATTCTTCTCCTCTCTTCTCAAAAGTATAAACGATTTGCTGATCGCAAACGCCGTAAGGCACCCTCATTTTGGACTGGAGACAAGGTTTGGATTTCCACAAGATTCATCCGACTCAAACAACCTTGTGCTAAATTGGGACCTAAATACATTGGACCATTTAGGATTGTTTCCAAGGTATGTTCTACTGCCTACAGGGTGGCTTTACCAGACAACTTGAAGATTCATCCTGTCTTCATGTATCTCTTCTTAAACCAGCAGTCTCTAACCGGTTTTCCACCAAATGTAAAGTTCCCTCTCCATTTCTTGTGGATGGTACTTCAGAATTTGAGATCAGTCATATCCTTGATTCCAGATTACGGGGTAACCGTTTATATTATTTGGTCCATTGGAAGGGATATCCCATCACTGAACATTCCTGGGAACCTGCTTCTCATGTCCGCGCCTCTGCTTTGATCAAACAGTTCCACGCCCAGAATCCTTCAAAGCCTGTTCGTGTTCCCCGGAGGGGTCCTTGAGGAGGGGGCACTGTCGCGATCGCTCTGCTGCTGATCGCTTCCTCCTTTTCTTCTGTCAAGCGCGGTAGCACTTCCTTGGTTGCCTAGCAACCCTGTTTCTCTCCGGCCCCTTCTGCTGACGTCAGAAGATCTTCTTATTCCGGCGTCTCCTCTCCTCTGTGCCTGTTTGTTCTAATTCCTGGCTTGTGAGTACTTTCTGAATCTCTAAGTTTGTTTAGAATTGCTGGCTTGTTTAACTCCTACCCTGCTTACCTGATTCCTGATAACTGGACTCTGCATGTTTGTATATTCCTCTGCTTAAACCTGAACTGCCTGATAACACGTTGCTGGACTTTGCTTGTTTAACTTTTCTTCTGGTTAACCCAAAACTGCCTGATTACACGTTGCTTGAACTTTGCTTGCTAGACAATTCTACTGTTTAACCCCAAACTGCCTGATAACACGTTGCTGGACTTTGCTTGTTTAACTATTCTACTGGTTAACCCCAAACTGCCTGATTACACGTTGCTGAAACTTTGCTTGCTAGACAATTCTACTGTTTAACCCCAAACTGCCTGATTACACGTTGCTGGAACTTTGCTTGCTAGACAATTCTACTGTTTAACCCCAAACTGCCTGATAACACGTTGCTGGACTTTTGCTTGTTTGACAATTCTTCTGGTTAACCCCTACCTGCCTGATTTCACGTTGCTGGATATTGCTTGTTGGATTACTCTTTTGGTTAACCCTATCTACCCGAAGTTTCTTCTCCTGACCCTGCTGTACCAACTTCCAGTTTATTTCAGTGAGTATATTATTGCAGCTGTCGCAGGGTCAGGTCCTGGAATATACTCACAGTGCTAGGGTGTTTTCAAACTTCATTCTAGCATTTGGGTCTAACTCAGGACTTAACCTATCCTGACAAGGGGCTTGCTGATCTCCACAACTGTGCTGCTAGAGATCCTGGGGGAGAATTATCAGAAGATGATTTCCTGGATGAAGAATTGCTTTCCCCATATAAAATGTACAATGAGGACCATTGTCAAACATTACTTTGGGTATACGTTGATGGTTGTTCTTACCATGCCAATATTGATAATGAGCGCAAATTAGTCGCTGGCATTGGTATAACTTGGGCAAATGGATTCCCAAAATATATCTATAGGTTTCAAAATTGGACCAAGATCCAGTCAAGTTGCAGAACTCACTGCTATTCTAAAAACCGTTGAAATGGCTATTGAACATGGTATTCATGAATTTGTGATCATAACTGACTCAAATTATGTGCGTGACAGTTTTGTTGAATACCTGCCAACTTGGAAAAGAAATGGCATGCAGAAAAGCAATAACAAGCCAGTCAAGCATGGCAAGTTCTGCGAGATTGATAATCTGGTGGTATCAAATGATTTGACAATACACTGGAAAAAGACCAAGGGTCATTCCAGGGTTCTAGGTCCAGATAAGGAAGGCAATGATCTTGTGGATTCATTAGCCAAACAAGGAGCCATGGAGAACTCCTTAATATTGACCACTTAATGGGTGCAATTCACGTAGAAGCCATTACCAGAAACCAGGCAAAACAACAGAGTGAGCCTAACTTGGTACAATGGAGTCAGGATTCTCCTAGCGAGGACCTGGCCACTAGTCAAAAAGAAGACCCCATTGTAGGCATCTTCTATAAACACATAGAAGATCCTGAAAGCAAACCCATCTCAAAAGATGATTGTATTGGCAAAGAAGATCTTAGAATCTTAATGAAATCCAGATCACAATTCAAGTTACAGGATGGTTTGTTAATTAGAACCTCCAAAACTGGCATCCAGCAATGGGTAGTACCCACCAAGTTCAGAGGTCTAATGCTTCAACATGCCCATGATGCTTCCACATCTGGTCATCGTGGTGCCAAACTCACGTATGAGATATTGCGCAATTATGCTTTCTGGCCACACATGTTGAAAGATGTCCAAACCTACTGTCAAGGGTGTTTAATCTGTCCACAGTTCCAACCCACTGCGCCAACGCATAGAGCACCATTGAAGAAGAGGGGGATGGTAATGCCATGGTCAGATATACAAATTGATTTTATTAGTCCGGTAACAAAGTCATCAAGAGGTAACAAATACATGTTAACCATAACATGTCTGTTCACTAAATGGGTAGAGTGCATTAGTGCACCTAACAATAGTGCTGAAACATGCGCAGCATTGCTCATCAACCACGTGTTTTCCAGATTTGGTTTACCCCAAAGAATCGAGTCAGATCGGGGAACCCACTTCAGCGAAGTGATGACAAAAATGTGGAAAATACTAGGGGTTAAAAGGAAGCTCCATATTGCTTATAGAGCTGCCTCAAGTGGTGGTGTAGATTGTTACAACCAGTGCATTGTTAAAATCCTCAAAAAGTTTGTGAGTGAAACAGGTAAAGACTGGGATGTAAAACTACCTCTAGTCCTAATGGCATTAAGAGCAACTCCAAGTAGTGCTACCAAGATGTCACCTTTTGAACTGATGACTGGTAGAAGAATGGTTCTACCTCAGCATCTGCTATACCGTACATCAGACCAAAATTTGATAAACGCTGCCAATACACATCAATATGTGGAGAACCTAAGAAAGCACCTGCAATATGCCTTTGCATTTGCTCAAAGGAATTTAGAAAGAGCCGCAACTGCCACTAAAACCTATTATAATCTCAAAACGTCCAAAAAAGAATATGAAATAAATGATAAAGTTTATCTTTATAACTTTGGAAGAGATCAGGTTAGGGAGAAGAAATTTCTTCCCTCATGGAAAGGTTCTTTTGTCATTACTGACAAAATACCTCCAGTGGCCTATAAAATAAGGATCCCCAAAATTGAAAGTTTCATAGATAAATGGGTCCATATAAATTAATTGCGGGCATGTCATCCTAGATCCCAACTACAGGTCATAGAGGGAGAATGAAGCGTGATATTCCCAAATGAAATAAAGACATAATGTAGCTTAAAGATGCCTAGCTGATAAACATGAAGGCTAAAAAAATGACAGACTTTCTACTTAAAGGACTGTCTATGATGTATACGGCCAACACCCTCACCAAATACCACTGACTTTGATCCAATTCAAATACATGCGTCCTACATATATTTGAATTTGAAAGGGGGAATTATGTAAGGGGTACAGGTAAATACATACATACATATATATATATATATATATATATATATATATATATATATATATATATATATATATATATATATATATGTGTGTGTCAATAGGACAGGGGAATGTGTTTATGTATGAAACCATATTTTTTATCAGATATTACTGAAATAGGATTGAAATTCTGATGTCAGGATTTGATTCACAAAACCCCCACAAGTTTGAATAAACATATCTCAAGACTAAAATTGCAGACAGGATGTCCCAAGAAACATAAGGGAAGCATTTGCCCCCTAGATGAAGCTACAAACATCTTTCAAAGGAACTGAAAATTAACACAGATTTGTAAAATGATTCATGCTGTGCAGGGAGACACATTCTGGATCTATGAACTGGACAAGCAGGTAAAATTCTGAATACACAGTGATTAGCATAGAGGTGTTAATTGCCCCTAAACATCAAATACATGTCTGTATTGCTAGCTAAACAGAAAATATGTTGTATTGCAACTTTTACAACTACTCGTAAAATGACCTATGCTGTTTATGAAATCTCCATATACAAGAAGCAGACAAATTAGCATTTGAAATTCCCTGTATGGAAAGAAATGAAAATGAATACCTTTTAGAAAAAGATATGAGGCCAATAGTTTCAGATATGTTTGAAATGATTCAAATAGCCCACATATGTACATATATGTTGAAATGGTACGTATTATATTCAATAAATAATTGCTGCAGTATATAGATATATGAAAAATAGATTCAAACTGTAATAATCCCATTGTTTAATTATATGTAACATAATTTTTCTATTTTTCAGATGGAGTGCCTGCATGGGATATCTGAATCATGTCATATGATTATATACACTAGATGTTTTTGAAAGTTTAAACACAGCTCTGAAAACATATTAGATGTATAAATGCCATTAATTTCAGAATAATTAACAGGATAAATTATTTTAATATAATATAATGTTAGACACATGATGTTTCATATCAAAATGATCAGAGAGGTGATGTAATACTGCCCCATCTGCGATTGATATTGTGAACTTATTAATATAAGGGAATTATGACAGTTATTACACATTTTAAAGAAAAATTTCACTGTCTAGAAATAATTAAATGTGAATTTGTTTGTGTTTGTCACGCTGCCACCAGAGGGCCAAAATCCAGTAGGACAGTTAAGGGAATTTAACTCTTCAAAAGATGCGTTTCCATGGTGAACATGCTCAGCTCCGTTAAGGGCCAATCCGATTAGATATTCCAGATATCCAATCCGAGACAAGCTTCCGTTTTTGGCATTTCCAATCTAACCAATGATGGGTACTGATCAAAAAAGGGGAGGGGTAAGATCAGAGGATTTAACTCCAAGCATAGAGGCTGCAAGAGGCTGGCTGCTGCTATCTCTGGCTATCCCTGAAGGAAAATAACTGCAACAGTTATTACAAAGCAAACGGCTATCTATATGCTCCATATGCAGATACCCCAATTTTGGTCTTCTGAGGTTAGATCATTCCTGTTAAGAGATATTGGATATTGGTTGGTGTTTACCCTGGTAACGTATTGAGAAATTGCTGCAGCAAATAGATTTAAAGAGCAAATTATATCTTTAAACTGCGTTTCATAGTTTTGAATAATTCTTAGCTTGCCTTTTTGTATGCAAAACAATTAAAATTCATTGTTGCTGTGTTTGGTAGACTTAAAGAAATAAATTGTATTTTAAAACTGATAGCCACAGCCCTGTATAGTGTTAAATTTGTATCTTGTAGGCTAAGTAACTTATCTGTGAAATTTCTGGTGTTGTGAATTAAAATTGTATTAGGATAAATTGCAGTTAAATAGTGGAATATATATATTAACCAATTGTTTATAAGCACTGTTAGGATTGTATTGCTTTGATGTTAAAAGTTAAAGATTTTAGTCTCATTGTGCTAACTGGGTGAAACTTCTAATGTTAATAAGGTAGACGTGTATAGTATTGTCTCATATTCTGGTTCCTACAAATATAATTCAATATGTTCATAGATATTAACTAAATAAAAGAATTCAGATATTTGTATTAATTTTAAGATTTTTTTTTAGTAGATGCACATTGATTGAGGGTTTATTTTAAAGGATAATTATATAAATATATTGTGTTACAACCCTGCCATAGGCTGAGATATTATTTGAAGAGCACTACTGAAGATTCTTATAAATATACTGACAATATCAGTGTTGCAATGTAACTAGCTGTAATGTTTAAGTATGAACTAGTACCCTTGTTCATGCAGGACCACTCAGTCTCACACCTTACCTCGGGTTCACTAAGATCTAACTTGTGTGAACCCTGTTATGCTCATAGATCTGAGGGTCACTACTGTAGGATACAGAGTGAAGATGGTATACCAAAAGGAGTTGGATATGAGCTAAACAGTAATATAGTATGGTAATGTAGGATAACTCAGAATCCAAAGTTTAGGGAGAAGCTTATTCACATCCAAATTAGTTGTAGACTCGCATCACACACATATAAAATATTTACATAACTTGCACAGGCACACACACACACTTTAGATAGAGTTGTGCAGGGTAGCTTCGTTGGTTATTTACAACCAGATAAGAGATATGCAGTTTGAGAGTAGTTGTTGGGTTAAAGTCAGTTTAAGCACATAAAGTTCATCAGAGGTTAATGCAAATGGAGCAGTGCTATTTAGGCAAATGATAGATACGGCAAAAGTCACTGTGCAAGTCAATATAGTGAATCACAAGCGGATTAGTTCATGTAACAGCAAGTGCATGAGATAAACTGGTTAATAGCTTAGTATGGCAGGTAAACTTGATTACTTGATTATTTGAGGCAAGCAGTAGCAAATGACATGAAAGGCAAGATATCCTTATTTGTAAATTGATAATACAGACCGGTAATCCTGATGATAATACATACAAACCGACTTCCCAGATAGTATCCTCTGAGTGAAGCAGAAGCGGAGTTACCGGAGAAGAAATGCACACAGCGTGTGCCGAGATTCAGTGAGAGTGTGTGGCGGCTGCGGTATTACCTAGTGACGTCACACGCCAACGGACCAGCATGCGAGTAAGCAGGAAGCAAGCAGCGAGAGAGACAGGAACAAAGTTGTGGAGCTGCAAAACCACAAGACTTGAGTAACAGGAACTAGCATCAGTAGCAGGAAATCCCAACTTAGACAGGAGGGAATAGCTGGGTGCGAAGTGTTCAGGAACAGTGGGTGACTAAACAAATTACCAAGCAACGTTCAACAGTAGGTGGAGCCTTAAATAGCAGTATGATAATTAGTAGTTAAAGGTACAGAATGGTAAAATCCTGACAGAACTCCCCCCTCAAGGAGCCGCTCCGCGGATCAAGGACCAGGACGCTCAGGATTTCTCCGGTGGTACAAAGAGAGGAGTTGGGGGGCAGAGAAGTTTGAGGATGGCTCCCACGAATCCTCCTCAGGAGCATAACCCTTCCATCTTACCAAATACTGTAGTTGATCATGAAGGTATCTGGAGTCCAAGATAGATTCGATTTCATATTCAACATCATCACTGACTTGAGGAACAACAGAAGAACTCTGTACGTTACCCCTGACCAAGGAGTAGGGTTTTAACAAGGACACATGGAACGTTGGATGTATCTTCAGAGTAGATGGTAATTGTAGAGTGACGGCATTAGGATTGATTACTTTAATAATCTCATACGGACCTAAATACAATGCACCTAATTTTTTACTAGGAATCTTTAAACGTAGGTTTTTTGTACTAAGCCAGACCTTGTCGCCAACAGCATAATCCGGAGGTTTAGATCTGCGTAAATCATAATGATGCTTCTGGGTAGTTTGTGCCACTTCTAATACTGTTTTTAAAGAAGCAAAACCATTAGCAATGGAATTGACTGTATCATTTACCAATGGAAGTGTAGAATCAGACGTACAGGTAGGATGATACGATGGATGAAACCCATAGTTGATGAAAAATGGTGTGGTTTTAAAGCTGGTAGTTAAACAGATTATTCTGTCTGGAGGTATGATAGATTCAGGTGTTTCTATATGTGAAGGTTTCGGATCCTTCCGAGAAAGAGAGTCTGCCTTGAGATTTTTGGAGCCGGGCCTATAAGTTATGATATAATCAAATCGTGAAAAGAAAAGACTCCACCTGACTTGACGTGAAGTCAGGGTTTTGTTAGATTTCAGAAATTCAAGATTCCGGTGGTCAGTATATATCAGAATAGGGTGTTGTGTTCCTTCCAGAAGATGTCTCCAGAACTCCAGGGCGGATTTGATAGCAAGAAGCTCCTTATCACCAATACCATAATTCATTTCTGCAGAGGTCATTACTCTGGAGTAGTAAGATATTGGGTGAAGAGGTTCTGTTGGAGACTTTCTTTGAGAAAGGATTGCCCCAAGGGCATACTCGGAAGCATCAACCTCCAGGGTGTATTGACAACTGGGATCTGGGAACTGTAGAATCGGAGCTGTAATAAATTTCTGTTTCAGACTAATGAAAGAATCTTCTGCTGACTGATTCCAAACAAATTTTATATGTTTACGTGTTAAGTAAGTCAAGGGTTGAACAATATGTGAAAACCCTTTAATGAATTTGCGATAAAAGTTCGCGAACCCTAAGAATCTCTGGATTTCTTTCTTATTACGGGGAGCAGGCCAATTGGTTATAGCATCCACCTTGTTAGATTCCATGGAGATACCTAGAGGGGATATGTTGTATCCTAAAAAGGAAATTGTATCTGTATTGAATATACACTTTTCCAGCTTAGCAAAAAGACGATGAGCTCTTAATCGTAGTAAAACCTGCTTTACATGTGACACATGTTTTTCGTATGATTCCGAGAATATAAGAATGTCGTCCAGATAGATGACAATACATACATCTAAGAGATCATGAAACACATCATTTATGAAACACTGAAACGTCGCCGGTGCGTTGCATAAACCAAACGGCATTACAGTGTATTCATAAAGGCCGTAACGTGTACGGAAGGCTGTTAACCACTCATCCCCTGCTCTCATCCTAATCAAATTGTAGGCACCTCTAAGATCCAATTTTGTATAAATTACAGCACCACGTAACCGTTCAATTAGTTCAGGAATGAGAGGCAGGGGGTATCTGTTTTTCTTTGTACATTTGTTAAGTTGCCTATAGTCAATGATTGGATGGAGACTACCATCCTTATTCTTAACAAAAAACATAGAAGCTCCAACTGAGGATGTGGAGGGTCTAATGAAGCCTTTTTTTAAGTTATCATCCAAATAATTTTTTAAATGAGCTAATTCTGGCTCTGAAAGAGGATATATATGTCCTATAGGTATGGTACTGTTTGGAATGAGATCAATAGGACAATCATACGTCCTGTGTGGTGGTAGTGTGTCTGCCTCAACCTTATCAAAAACGTCACTAAATTCTTTGTAACATTCAGGTAGGCCATTGACAGATAAATGGTATAAAGAGTGTTTGGTAAAACATGAATGTTTACAAAATGCTGAATCAAAGATCACAGACCCCTCACACCATGAAATAGTGGGGTTGTGTCTTATTAACCAGTTCAAACCAAGTATCATAGGATATACTGAAGTGGGAAGTACATCGAAAGACAATTGCTCAATATGACCAGACTTAGTTATTACAGTAATAGGAATGGTGTGATGTGTTATTGGACCTGAACTGAATAGTGAGCCATCAACCAAACGTATAGCAAGTGAAACACTCTTTTTTATTAGTGGGATCTTATTTTTAACAACAAAAGAAATATCTACAAAATTCCCAGATGCGCCAGAGTCAACTACGGCCTGTACGTCTATCTTCCGGTGATGCCACTGTAGGGAGAGAGGAAGGGACAAATGAGAAGTGAAATCATGTACCATATTGATTATATGATAACTAGGAGGTGTCTTACCCTTCTTTTGGCGAAGAAGTATTGGACAATACTTAACAGTGTGATCTTTATCAGCACAGTATAAACAAAGGTTCAATAATTTGCGCCTAGCTTTTTCTTCTGGTTTTAGAGGACCACGAATCACTGCTACATCCATAGGTTCATCAAGGGACCTTGCTGGCAAGGTTGAAGGCGTAGCATGATAAGTGGGTAGTTTTCTGTAACTTGCATCACTGAAGGATCTTTCAGATTTTCTTTCCCTTAATCTTCGGTCTATACCAATGCTAAGTATCATGAGGGCTTCTAAATCATCAGGAATGATACCACGTGCAAGCTCATCTTTTATTGCTTCACTGAGACCTAATCGGTATTGATTCCTTAAGGCTGGAGTGTTCCACTGAGTGTCCGGTGCCCAACGTTTGAAATCTGTGATATATTCTTCCACGACTCTCTTCCCTTGACGTAAGGACCTAATAGCTGTTTCTGCTGTGTTCTGTTTATTGTGATCCTCATAAAGCAGAGACATGGCAGAAAAAAATGCATCGAGAGAATTTAAGATGGGATCATCCTTTTCATAATAGGTATTAGCCCAAGACCTGGCCTCACCACGTAAGAATGAGATAACAGTTAATACCCTGACCCTATCTGTTGGATATGATTTAGGTTTCAGAGTAAACATCAGTGTACAAGAGTTCTTAAAATCCCTGAAAAAAGCTCTCTCCCCAGAGAATTTTTCAGGAGGGCTAATTAAAGGTTCAGCTGAATTTTCAACTACAGGAGGTTTACTGGCAAGCTGCTCATTTATGAATTTTCTGATGTTTTGGTTCTCCAATTGTATCTCCCTTAGTCCCTGTATCATGTGATCCATACTTTGAGCTAGGGAGCCAACCCTATTGTAAAGCTCTGTTATATCCATTAAACAAAGTACTAGTTATCTTTATAGGCTTGGTAATATGTAATGTTTAAGTATGAACTAGTACCCTTGTTCATGCAGGACCACTCAGTCTCACACCTTACCTCGGGTTCACTAAGATCTAACTTGTGTGAACCCTGTTATGCTCATAGATCTGAGGGTCACTACTGTAGGATACAGAGTGAAGATGGTATACCAAAAGGAGTTGGATATGAGCTAAACAGTAATATAGTATGGTAATGTAGGATAACTCAGAATCCAAAGTTTAGGGAGAAGCTTATTCACATCCAAATTAGTTGTAGACTCGCATCACACACATATAAAATATTTACATAACTTGCACAGGCACACACACACACTTTAGATAGAGTTGTGCAGGGTAGCTTCGTTGGTTATTTACAACCAGATAAGAGATATGCAGTTTGAGAGTAGTTGTTGGGTTAAAGTCAGTTTAAGCACATAAAGTTCATCAGAGGTTAATGCAAATGGAGCAGTGCTATTTAGGCAAATGATAGATACGGCAAAAGTCACTGTGCAAGTCAATATAGTGAATCACAAGCGGATTAGTTCATGTAACAGCAAGTGCATGAGATAAACTGGTTAATAGCTTAGTATGGCAGGTAAACTTGATTACTTGATTATTTGAGGCAAGCAGTAGCAAATGACATGAAAGGCAAGATATCCTTATTTGTAAATTGATAATACAGACCGGTAATCCTGATGATAATACATACAAACCGACTTCCCAAATAGTATCCTCAGAGTGGAGCAGAAGCGGAGTTACCGGAGAAGAAATGCACACAGCGTGTGCCCGGATTCAGTGAGAGTGTGTGGCGGCTGCGGTATTACCTAGTGACGTCACACGCCAACGGACCAGCATGCGAGTAAGCAGGAAGCAAGCAGCGAGAGAGACAGGAACAAAGTTGTGGAGCTGCAAAACCACAAGACTTGAGTAACAGGAACTAGCATCAGTAGCAGGAAATCCCAACTTAGACAGGAGGGAATAGCTGGGTGCGAAGTGTTCAGGAACAGTGGGTGACTGAACAAATTACCAAGCAACGTTCAACAGTAGGTGGAGCCTTAAATAGCAGTATGATAATTAGTAGTTAAAGGTACAGAATGGTAAAATCCTGACACTAGCACTAATTTTGAAAAAAAGTGGTTTGTAAATAGCAAAGTGCTACTTGTATTTATTGCCCTATAACTTTCAAAAAAAGCAAAGAACATGTAAACATTGGGTATTTCTAAACTCAGGACAAAATTTAGAAACTATTTAGCATGGGTGTTTTTTGGTGGTTGTAGATGTGTTACAGATTTTAGGGGTCAAAGTTTTTTTTTTTCAATTTTTACTCATATTTTATAATTTTATTTTATAGTAAATTATAAGATATGATGAAAATAATGGTATCTTTGGAAAGTCCATTTAATGGTGAGAAAAATGGTATATAATATGTGTGGGTACAGTAAATGAGTAAGAGGAAAATTACAGTGAAACACAAACACCGCGAAGATGTAAAAATAGCCTTGGACCCAAACGGTCAGAAAATTGAAAAGTGCTGTGGTCATTAAGGGGTTAAAGATCTACCTGACTCCAATGTCGCTGGCTGGACCTCCTTAAACATAACTACAATTCTTGACTTTTTTGTCGAGAATGCTTGGGCCTCATACCCGGAATTACTCTTGCAGTATACAGTTCACAGAAAATGCATTTTGAGGTTCTACTCTTTAAGTCCCTGCTACATAGCTAGAACTTCTTTAAAACTCCTCCACACACCAACACACCGTGGGAGTCCCACTGAACCCAAGGGTTACAGGGATACAAACCGCTCACGGCACACTACCAATACCTCTTGCAGTGCCCTACCCGGCAACAAACACACAATATTATGGCATGGGAGAGAGACCTTGATAGAGTACTCGATACTGAGATATGGATGAGAGCCATTGCAGGCACCAGGTGGGCAAATCATTGCATTACCCTTTTTCGAATTATAATATAAATTGCTTACAAGATGGCATTGGGTCTCTAATAGGCTTCATAGATTCTCACCCGCTACTTCAGATAGATGCTGGAGAGGTTGCGGCCAAAGAGGAGATGATATCCATATTTGGTGGAGATCCCCAGAAATCCGCAAGCTGTGGTCCAAAGTTTTTAGTATTTTCAGACACCTATTCCTCCCAAACAACAAAGGCCCTGAAACTTATCTACTGCACCTAGATATCCCCAAACTCCCTAAGCCCAGAAAACACCTCTTAATCTACCTTTTGATGTCCACTAAATTAGCTATCACATGACACTGGAAACAGAGTGCCCCCACTATTGAAAAATTAAAAGAGATCCTATCCAACATTAGGACAATGGAGGAGGCTGTATAACTAAATAGAGGAATTATAGACCTACACACTGATGTTTGGGCCCAATGGGATGAGCTCCAACAGAATGTGGCTAGTAGAATGTAATCACTAATATCTGCCTGCTACCCCTCCCCCCTTTCCCTTCCTACCCTCCCCCTTCTTTTTCTTCTTTTTCTCCTTTTTCTTTCCTAAAGCACTTCCTGTTACGTAGACACAGGAAGCCTTATATTGTTGTTGACACACACTATGGTTTTGCTGGATAAATCTTTGTATTCTTGTGCCATACCTTATACGGAGCTGTATACTTCAGCCCCGCTAGGCTCAAGCCGGACATTCCACCTTTATACTACCAAGGACTAAAGAGATGGACTAACCCAAGGATTGTCTGGAAGCTAGTTTTCAATACTTTTCTTCTTGTTTGGTATTTTCTGGGTTTTTTTTCATTTATATATTTAAAAACAAAAATCTTTCTGAGGTACGAGAAGTGTTGCTGATCCTTTATGGAGGAGAAGCAAGATAATCTATGTAAGATGTTTTTCATCCAGCATGTCTGTTTACTATGTAAAATGAAAAGAAACACCTTACGAGTTTTGCGTTATGGCTGGCTCGCTGCTAACTTGCAAGTTATTTCCACTGCTCACCTTTAACAGCGCTGGTATTACAGGTTTGCAAAAACCTTGCATTAGCAGGCCATATTGCAGCGTTGAGCTCCTTTGAGCTCCATACCGCACCCAAATACCAGCGCTGCGGTGAGCTGGTTTTACGTGCTCGTGCACGATTTCCCCATATAAATCAATGGGGAGAGTCGGCTAAAAAAAGCCTAACACCTGCAATAATGGAGCGTAAAGCTCTGTAACGCAGCCCCATTGATTCCTATGGGGAAAGAAAAAGCTATGTTTAAACCGAACACCCTAACATAAACCCAGAGTCTAAACATCCCTAATCTGCTGCCCCTAACATCGCCTCCACCTACATTATACTTATTAACCCCTAATCTGCCGCCCCCAATTTCGCCGCCACCTACATTATACTTAGTAACCCCTAAACTGCCGCCCCCGACATTGCCGCCACCTACATTACTGTTATTAACCCCTAATCTGCCGCCCCCAACGTCACCGCCGCCACTATACTAAAGTTATTAACCCCTAACCCTAAGTCTAACCCTAACGTAAACCTAACCCTAACACCCACTAACTTTAATATAATTAAAATAAATCTAAATAAAAATTACAATTAATACCTAAATAATACCTATTTAAAACTAAATACTTACCTGTAAAATAAACCTAAGCTAGCTACAATATAACTAATAGTTACATTGATCCAATGGATGACATCCCTTGGAGAAGAAGATGCTCCACACCGAATGTCTTGAAGATGGAGCCGCGCCGCCTGGAGGACCACTTCTTGCCGCTTGGATGAAGACTTCTCCCGGCTTCGTTGAGGACTTCTGCCCGCTTGGATGAAGACTTCTCCCGACTTGATGAGGATGGATGTCCGGTCTTGGATCTTCGGGGGTTAGTGTTAGGATCTTTTAAGGGTTTATTGGGTGGGTTTTATTTTTAGATTAGGGTCTTTGGGCAATGTAAAAGAGCTAAATGCCCTTTTAAGGGCAATGCCCATCCAAATGCCCTTTTCAGGGCAAGGGGGACTTTAGGTTTTTAAGATATTTTTTACAGGTAAAAGACCTGATTTCATTGAGTTAATCCCCCAAAAAGGGCACTTTTAAGGGCTATTGGCAGTTTAGTTTAGGCTAGGGTTTTTTTTATTTGGGGGGGCTTTTTTATTTTGATAGGGCTATTAGATTAGGTGTAATTAGTTTAAATATTTGATAATTTCTTTTTTATTTTGTGTAATTTAGTGTTTATTTTTTTGTAATTTAGAATTTTTTTTTTTTTGTAATGTAGATAATTGTATTTAGTTAATGTAATTTATTTAATTGTAGTGTAATGTTAGGTGTAAGTTTAAGACAGGTAAGGTTTTATTTTACAGGTAAATTTGTTTTTAATTTTAACTAGGTAGTTAGTAAATAGTTAATAACTATTTAATAACTAATCTACCTAGTTAAAATAAATTCAAACTTAGCTGTAAAATAAAAATAACACCTAAGATAGCTACAATGTAACTATATTGTAGCTAGCTTAGGTTTATTTTACAGGTAAGTATTTAGTTTTAAATAGGTATTATTTAGTTAATGATAGTAATTTTGATTTACATTTATTTTAATTATATTAAAGTTAGTGGGTGTTAGGGTTACGTTAGGGTTAGACTTAAGGTTAGGTTTAGGGGTTAATAACTTTAGTATAGTGGCGGCGGTGATGTTGGGGGCAGCAGATTAGAGTTTATAAATATTTAACTAGTGTTTGCGATGCGGGAGTACGGCGGTTTAAGGGTTAATATGATTATTATAGTGGCGGCGATATCCGGAACGGCAGATTAGGGGTTAATTTTTTTTTGTGATGCGGGAGGGCCTTGGTTTAGGGGTTAATAGGTAGTTTATAGGTGTTTGTGTAATTTTTAGCACTTTAGTTATGATTTTTATGTTACGGCTTTGTAACATAAAAGCCATAACTACTGACTTTCAGTTACGTTATGGATCTTGACGGTATAGGCTGTACCGCGTACTTTTTGGGCTCCCCGGCAAACTTGTGATACCGGTGCTATGGAAGTCCCATTGAAAAAGGACTTTTTGAAAGCTGCGGTAGTTACGTTGCGTGATGGCCAAAAAAGTGTGCGGTACAGCTGCAAGACTCATAATAGCAGCGGTAGTGAAAAAGCAGCGTTATGAGGCTTTTTCACTCATAACGCAAAACTCGTAATCTAGCTGAACGTTTGTTGTAACCTCAATAAAAATTATTATAAAAAAAAAATTACAAAATCCCCCCTAACAGTAAACCCCCCTTACAGAACCAACCCCCCAAAATAAAAAACCTAAGTCTAAGAAAAACTAAGCTACCCATTGCATCTGTATGGGCATTGCCCTTAAAAGGACATTCAGCTCTTTTGCAATCAGCTCTTTTACTGCCCATTAAAATAAAAAAGTCCTAATCTAAAAAAAAAAAAGCACCCAAAAAAACACTAACCCCAGGAAATCTACTCACAGTTCCTGAAGTCCGGACATCCATCTTCATCCAGGCGGCGAGAAGTTTTCATTGAGGCACCGATATCTTCCTCCATCGTGGAGGCATCTTCTATCTTCATCCCGGTGGCGCGGAGCTGTGGTGGGGCAGAGCAGTCCAGGACCGGAAGCGACATTCATCGCAGAACGTCTTCTTCATGCGATGCTGCACACTGAAGCTTGAATGGAAGGTACCCCTTTTAGATTGGGGTACCGTTACATTCCTATTGGCTGAATAATTCAAATCAGACAATAGGATGAGAACTGCTTAAATCCTATTGGCTGGTTTGAACAGCCAATAGGATTTCAGTAGCTCTCATCCTATTGGCTGATTTGAATTATTCAGCCAATAGGAATGTAACGGTACCCCAAAGTAAAGGTACCCCATTTTTAAACAGGTACCTTGCATTCAAGCTTCAGTGTACAGTGGTGATCGTATGAAGAGGATCCTCCACGCTGGATGTCTGTGCCGCCGGTGACGATGCTCCGCACCTCCACAGCTCCGCACCACCGGGATAAAGATAGAAGATGTCTCCAAGATGGATGAAGATGTCGCCGTCTGGATGAAGGCTTCAAGCCGCCTGGATGCAGATGGATGTCCAGACTTCAGGAACTGTGAGTAGATTTCCTGGGGTTAGTGTTAGGTTTTTTTATATTAGGGCTTTGGGCACAAAAGAGCTAAATGCCCTTTTAAGGGCAATGCCCATACAAATGCCACTTTAGGGGCAATGGGTAGATTAGGTTTTTTTTAGACATTAGATTTTTTATTTTGGGGGGTTGTTTGGGTGGGGGGGGTTTACTTTTGGGGGGGGCTTTGTAATATTTTATGGTAAAAGAGCTGATTGCTTGAAGTCAATGCCATACAAAAGGCCCTTTTAAGGGCTATTGGTAGTTAATTGTTAGGTTAGGGGGTGTTTTTATTTGGGGGGCTTTTTTGTTTTTATAAGGGTATTAGATTAGATTTAATTGCTATTATTTTGGATAATTTAGTTTATTATTTTTTGTAATTTTAGAGTTTTTAATGTTTTGTTATGTAATTTTTAAATTTGTATTTTTTTTATTTTTTTTTCATTAATTTTATTATTTTAATATAGTAATGTTAGGTTACTTTATAGTTTAAACTTAGTTTTTTTTTTTCATTTCACAGGTAAGTTTTTATTTATTTAAAGATAGTTATATTGTAAATTTAATTTAAAATTAGGGGGTGTTAGGTTCAGGTGTTAATAGTTTAAATTAGTGTGTTGCGATGTGGGGGGGCGGTGGTTTAGGGGTTAATAGGTTTATTTTATTAGTAGTGGTGTAGGGGGCCTGCGGTTTTGGGGTTAATAGGTTTATTATAGTAGTAGTTATGTGGGGGGCCGGTGTTTTAGGGGTTAATAGCTTTATATAGTGTTGGCTTTGTGGATGGGCGGTGGATTAGTTGTTAATAAGTTTAATATAGTATTTGTGATGCGGCAGGGTGGCAGTTTAGGGGTTAATACATAGGTAGTTTATGGGTGTTAGTGTACTTTGTAACATTTTAGTTATGAGTTTTGTGAAACATTTTTCTTTCGCAAAATCCATAACTACTGGTCTCAGATCACGGTATGGATCACGGCTGTATGGGTTATAACACAAGCATTTTAGCTGGACCGCACAACCTGTAATACCTGTAAAAAGTAATTGTTTGAGTGCGATATATATCGTTGAATTACAGACACTTGCGGTATAGCTATACTGCCGCCTCTTGTAATATGGGAGACCAGTCATTCCACGCACAATCAGCAATTTTTCAGTGGTATAGCCATACCGCAAAACTTGTAATCTTGCTGAAAGTTGCTTAAAATTAAATACTGTATCTGAATCATAAAAGAAAAATATTGAGTTCAGTATCCATTTAAAGTGGAATAGCAACATATATGATAACCTGCTTGTATTGTCTGCTGATACTGAGCTCCAGCTTAGCCTACCTGCTTGTAGTTTCTGCTGACACTGAGCTCCAGCTTAACCTACCTGCTTGTAGTTTCTGCTGATACTGAGCTCCATCTTAGCCTACCTGCTTGTAGTTTCTGCTGATACTGAGCTCCATCTTAGCCTACCTGTTTGTAGTTTCTGCTGATACTGAGCTCCAGCTTAGCCTACCCGCCTGTAGTTTCTGCTGATACTGAGCTCCAGCTTAGCCTACCTGCTTGTAGTTTCTGCTGATACTGAGCTCCAGCTTAGCCTACCTGCTTGTAGTTTCTGCTGATACTGAGCTCTAGCTTAGTCTACCTGCTTGTATTTTCTGCTGATACTGAGCTCCAGCTTAGCCTACCTGCTTGTAGTTTCTGCTGATACTGAGCTCTAGCTTAGTCTACCTGCTTGTATTTTCTGCTGATACTGAGCTCCAGCTTAGCCTACCTGCTTGTAGTTTCTTCTAATAATGAGCTCTAGCTTAGCCTACCTGCTTGTAGTTTCTGCTGATACTGAGCTCTAGCTTAACCTACCTGCTTGTAGTTTCTGCTGACACTGAGCTCCAGTTTAGGCTACCTGCTTGTAGTTTCTGCTGATACTGAGCTCCATCTTAGCCTACCTGCTTGTAGTTTCTGCTGATACTGAGCTCCAGCTTAGCCTACCTGCTTGTAGTTTCTGCTAATACTAAGCTCTAGCTTAGCCTACCTGCTTGTAGTTTCTGCTGATACTGAGCTCCAGCTTAGCCTACCTGCTTGTAGTTTCTGCTGATACTGAGCTAAAGATTAGCCTACCCACCTGTATATTCTGCTGATACTGAGCTCAAACATAGCTTACCTGCTTGTAGTTTCTGCTGATACTGAGCTCCAGCTTTGCCTACCTGTCTGTAGTTTCTGCTGATACTGAGCTCAAGCTTAGCCCACCTGCTTGTAGTTTCTGCTGATACTGAGCTCAAACTTAGCCTACCTGCTTGTAGTTTCTGCTGATACTTAGCTCCAGCTTAGCCCACCTGCTTGTAGTTTCTGCTGATACTGAGCTCCAGCTTAGCCTACCTGCTTGTGGTTTCTGCTGATACTGAGCTCCAGCTTAGCCTACCTGCTTGTAGTTCCTGCTGATACTGAGCTCCAGCTTAGCTGACCTACTTGTAGTTTCTGCTAATACTGAGCTCCAGCTTAGCTGACCTACTTGTATTTTCTGCTAATACTGAGCTCTAGCTTAGCTGACCTACTTGTAGTTGCTGCTAATACTGAGCTCCAGCTTAATCTACCTGCTTGTAGTTTCTGCTGATACTGAGCTCCAGCTTAGCCTACCTGCTTGTAGTTTCTGCTAATTTTGAGCTCCAGCTTAGCCTACCTGCTTGTAGTTTCTGCTAATACTGAGCTCCAGCGTAACCTACCTGCTTGTAAATAATGCTAATACTGAGCTCCAGATTAGCCTACCTGTTTGTAGTTTCTGCTGATACTGAGCTCCACCTTCGCCTACCTGCTTGTAGTTTCTACTGATACTGAGCTCCAGCTGAGCCTACCTGCCTGTAGTTTCTGCTAATACTGAGCTCTAGCATAGCCTACCTGCTTGTAGTTTCTGCTGATACTGAGCTCTATCTTAGCCTACCTGCTTGTAGTTTCCGCTGATACTGAGCTTAAGCTTAGCCTACCTGCTTGTATTTTCTGCTGATACTGAGCTCCAGCTTAACCTACCTGTTTGTAGTTTCTGCTAATACTGAGCTCTAGCTTAGCCTACCTGCTTGTAGTTTCTGCTGATACTGAGCTCCATCTTAGCCTACCTGCTTGTAGTTTCTGCTGATACTGAGCTTCAGATCAGCCTACCTGGTTATAGTTTCTGCTGATACTAAGCTCCACCTTAGCCTACCTGCTTGTATTTTCTGCTGATACTGAGCTCCACCTTAGCCTACCTGCTTGTAGTTTTTGCTGATACTGAGCTCCATCTTAGCCTACCTGCCTGTGGTTTCTGCGAATACTGAGCTCTAACTTAGCCTACCTGCTTGTAGTTTCTGCTGATACTGAGCTCTAGCTTAGCCTACCTGCTTGTAGTTTCTGCTGATACTGAGCTCAAGCTTAGCTTACCTGCTTGTAGTTTCTGCCGATACTGAGCTCTAGCTTAGCCTACCTGCTTGTAGTTCCTGCTAATACTGAGCTCCAGCTTAGCCTACCTGCTTGTAGTTTCTGCTGATACTGAGCTCTAGCTTACCCTACCT
The DNA here is from genome assembly GCF_027579735.1 of Bombina bombina. NCBI lineage: Eukaryota > Metazoa > Chordata > Amphibia > Anura > Bombinatoridae > Bombina > Bombina bombina. The sequence continues at coordinate 17,240,379 of NC_069500.1, forward strand.
GCTTGTAGTTTCTGCTGATACTGAGCTCTAGCTTACCCTACCTGCTTGTAGTTTCTGCTGATACTGAGCTCCAGCTTAACCTACCTGGTTGTAGTTTCTGTTGATACTGAGTTTCAGCTTAGCCTACCTGCCTGTAGTTTCTGCTGATACTGAGCTCTAGCTTAGCCTACCTGCTTGTAGTTTTTGCTGATACTGAGCTCCAGCTTAGCCTACCTGTTTGTAGTTTCTGCTAATACTGAGCTCTAGCTTAGCCTACCTGCTTGTAGTTTCTGCTGATACTGAGCTCCATCTTAGCCTACCTGCTTGTAGTTTCTGCTGATACTGAGCTTCAGATCAGCCTACCTGGTTATAGTTTCTGCTGATACTAAGCTCCACCTTAGCCTACCTGCTTGTATTTTCTGCTGATACTGAGCTCCACCTTAGCCTACCTGCTTGTAGTTTTTGCTGATACTGAGCTCCAGCTTAGCCTACCTGCCTGTGGTTTCTGCTAATACTGAGCTCTAACTTAGCCTACCTGCTTGTAGTTTCTGCTGATACTGAGCTCTAGCTTAGCCTACCTGCTTGTAGTTTCTGCTGATACTGAGCTCAAGCTTAGCTTACCTGCTTGTAGTTTCTGCCGATACTGAGCTCTAGCTTAGCCTACATGCTTGTAGTTCCTGCTAATACTGAGCTCCAGCTTAGCCTACCTGCTTGTAGTTTCTGCTGATACTGAGCTCTAGCTTACCCTACCTGCTTGTAGTTTCTGCTGATACTGAGCTCTAGCTTACCCTACCTGCTTGTAGTTTCTGCTGATACTGAGCTCCAGTTTAGCCTACCTGCTTGTAGTTTCTGCTGATACTGAGCTCCAGCTTAGCCTATCTGCTTGTAATTTCTGCTGATACTGAGCTCCAGTTTAGCCTACCTGCTTGTAGTTTCTGCTGAATACTGAGCTCCACATTCACCTACCAGATTTTAGTTAATGCTGAAACCAATCTCCAAGTTAGCCTTGCTTCTTGCTTTTTGCTAATACTAAACTCCAGTTTAGCCTACCTTATTCAAAAAAGGTGGAAACTGAACTGACACTAGTAGGCACAGGAGGGATAGAGATCCTGCCTTTTTAAACTATTTGGCGACATTTTCAAATGCTCTAGAGTGCAGTGCTGATATAGTTGTACAACATTGTGAGCAATAAATGAATGCTCCGTGTGGTGAAGATTACTATTATGAGCTCTCTTAATGCAAATGTATTTAAAATATTAACAAGCTTTAATTGCAGTTTATACATCAACTCGTTATGTGCATAAGTTTTCTATTATTATGATTATTCAAATTAAATGATACCTTTTATTATCGGCTAGATTTAGAGTTTTGCAGCCAAAGGGGTGCGTTAGCTACGCGTGTTTTTTTCCCCCCGCACCTTTTAAATAACGCTGGTATTGAGAGTTCTCTGAAGGGCTGCGTTAGGCTCCAAAAAGGGAGCGTACAGGCATATTTACCGCCACTTCAACTCTCAATACCAGCTTTGCTTACGGTAGCGGCTAGCTGGAAAAACGTGCTCGTGCACAATATCCCCATAGGAAACAATGGGGCAGTTTGGGCTGAAAAAAAACCTAACACCTGCAAAAAAGCAGCGTTCAGCTCCTAACGCAGCCCCATTGTTTCCTATGGGGAAACAGTTTCTAAGTCTGCACCTAACACCCTAACATGTACCCCGAGTCTAAACACCCCTAACCTTACACTTATTAAACCCTAATCTGCCGCCCCCGCTATCGCTGACCCCTGCGTTTTATTATTAACCCCTAATCTGCCGCTCCAGCCACCGCCGCAACCTACATTATACCTATGTACCCCTTATCTGCTGCCCCTAGCATCGCTGACCCCTATATTATATTTATTAACCCCTAATCTGCCCCCCCCCCAACGTTGCTGCTACTTTACCTACACTTATTAACCCCTAATCTTCCGACCGGACCTCACCGCCACTATAATAAATTATTTAACTCCTAAACCGTCGCACTCCCGCCAAGCTCAATCTGATTGGCTGATTGGATCAGCCAATCAGATTGAACTTGAATCTGATTGGCTGATTCAATCAGCCAATCAGATTTTTCCTACCTTAATTCTGATAAAATGATAGAATCCTATCAGCCAATCGGAATTCGAGAGACGCCATCTTGGATGACGTCACTTAAAGGAACCTTCATTCGTCGTCTTGTCGTCGGGAGAAGAGGATGTTCCGCGCCGGAGGTCTTGAAGATGGAGCCGCTCCTCGTCGGATGGATGAAGATAGAAGATGCCGCTTGGATGAAGATATTTTCCGGTCCGGATGTCCTCTTCTGCCCGGATAGGATGAAGACTTCTGCCGCTCCGGATGTCTTCTTTTGGTCCATCGCTGCTCGGCTGAGTGAAGACGACTCAAGGTAGGGAGATCTTCAGGAGGGTAGTGTTAGGTTTATTTAAGGGGGGTTTGGGTTAGAGTAGGGGTATGTGGGTGTTGGGTTGTAATTTTGGGGGTGGTAAAAGAGTGCAAAAGAGCTGATTTCTTTGGGGCATGCCCCGCAAAAAGCCCTTTTAAGGGCTGGTAAGGTAATAGAGCTGTTAACTATTTTAATTTAGATTAGAGTAGGGAATTTTTCTTTTGTGGGGGGCTTTGTTATTTTATTAGGGGGTTTAGAGTAGGTGTAATTAGCTTAAAATTCTTGTAATCTTTTTTATTTTTTGTAATTTAGTTTAGTTTATTTAATTGTAGGTACTTGTAGTTAATTAATTTATTTATTTATTGATAGTGTAGTGTTAGGTTAGGATTTATTTTACAGGTAATTTTGTAATTATTTTAACTAGGTAGCTATTAAATAGTAAATAACTATTTAATAGCTATTGTACCTAGTTAAAATAAATACAAAGTTGCCTGTAAAATAAATATAAATCCTAAAATAGCTACAATATAAGACTTTTTTCTGCGGCTGGAGTCTTGTCGGTAGAGGCTCTACTACTCACTTCAGCCAAGACTCTAAATACCGGCATTAGGAAGATCCCATTGAAAAGATAGGATCGCAATTGGCGTAAGGGGATCTGCGGTATTGAAAAGTCGCGGCTGGAAAGTGAGCGTTAGACCCTTTCCTGACTGACTCTAAATACCAGCGGGCAGTAAAAAAGCAGCGTTAGGACCCCTTAACGCTGCTTTTGACGGCTAATGCAGAACTCTAAATCTAGGCGTATGTTTGTAAAAATATAACACATATAAAACTTGTAATATGTATATTGTAAAATGTTTTATATTAACAAAAACTATTATGCACTATATATATATATATATATATATATATATATATATATATATATATATATATATATACACACATATAGTATTGTGGTTTATAATTTGATTCCACGTGACAAAGTGAATTAAGAATTAAAATGTAAAATAATCATTAGTAAATAAAAAAATTCCCACTTAATATAATATTTTTAATTTGATCAACAGGTCTTACCAACACAGGTTGTTCCCTCACTGCCAGTTCTGTAGCCGGAGTAACAGGAGCATGTGAATGAGCCATCAGTATTCTCACAATATCCATTCTGACACCGGCCTGGGCTCATTTGACATTCATCTATATCTGTATGAACAGAACTGTATGTTAGACCTTACATTATTCATGATATAAAAGAGTATGTATGATTACATGATAAATGTATTTCTTTCATAAAGGTGAGTGTCACATTTAAGATTACTCTCCATCCACTATAAAGAGACAAAAACATATCCGGTCTCCTGTGACATCACTGATACGTGACTCCGACCTGCCAATTGCGGCTGGATTTGTTCCTTGTGATACAGAGCACTCTGTAATGTTAGGTTAGCTGAACCATAAGTTACCGTCTATGTCTTTCGGCTGCTGCCTTTGTCAAGATGCCTTCACCATGTTTCTTCCTCCTTAAATAGCACTGCACACTTAACCCTTTTCAGTCTGGCATCTTCATCAATACATTCAATTACATACCATTGCACTTTTAACTATCTAGGGTGGCTTGTTAACTTAATTCCCTATGACTATCGACTTAATATGGACAATAGAATAGAAGCATTTTATCAGTAGCTCTCATCCTATTGGCTGATTTGAATTTGAAGAATCAAATCAGCCAATAGGAATGCAAGGGGCGCCATATTTAATTGCGTACCTTGAATTCACTATTCAGTGTACGACAAGGATCGTACAAAGAGGATCCTCCATGCTCCATGGCTCCACGGTCGCCGGTCTTCAGTTCCGTGGTCGCGGGCCTTCAGTTCCGCGGTCGCCGGCCTTCTGTTCCACAGGCCTTGATGAAAATAGAAGAGGTTGCCGCTTGGAAGAAGACTTCACCGCGTGGCTTCAAAAAAACGTGAGTACCTATCTGGTGGTTAGAGTTAGGCTTTTTTTTTTTTTTTTTTTTAGATTTGTGCAGCTGAAAAGAGCTGAATGCCCTTTTAAGGGCAGTAAAAAAGCTGAATGCCCTTTAAAGGGCAATGCTAATACAAATGTCCCTTTAGGGGCAATGGGTAGTTTAGGATTTTTTAGTGTTATTTTTTAATTTTATTTTGGGGGTATGGTGGGTGGAGGGTTTTACTGTTAGGGGGAACTTAGTTTTTTTTAAAGGTAAAAGAGCTGTTTTACTTACGGCAATGCCCTACAAAGGGCCCTTTTAAGAGCTATTGGTAATTTAGTATTAGATTAGGGATTAGGTTTAATTTTTAAATTTTTGATAATTTTATGTAATGTTAGACTTTTTTTTTTCTGTTATTTTAGATTAATTTAAACAAACACCTAGATTAGGAGTTTGGCGCTATGAGTCAAATAGCAGCGTTATGGCCCATAATGCTTCATTTTCCCTAACGCTGCTATTACAAGTCTTGTCGGTGTAGGTGCACCGCAAGCCATTTAGCCTGTAACGCAACGTCAGTACCGTACTTTTAAAAAAGTCGTTTTTCAATGGGACTTCCATAGCGCTGGTATTACGAGTTTTCATGGGAGGCCAAGAAACGTGCGGTACACCCTATACCATCAAGATCCATACCGCCATCTAAAAGTCAGTAGTTATGAGTTTTACGTTACAAAGCTGTAACATAAAACTCATAACTAAAGTGTTAAAAAGTACACTAACATAAACTACCTATTAACCCCTAAACTGAGGCCCTCCCACACTGCAAGCACTAAAATAAATTTATTAACCCCTATTTTGCCGCTCCGGACATTGCCGCCACTATTAAAATGTATGAACCCCATATTCCTCCGCTCCCTGACATCGTCACCACTATAATAAACCTATAAACCGCCGCCTTCCCGCATCGCAAACACTATTTAAATATTATTAACCCCTAATCTGCCGTCCCCCCCACTGCCGCTGTAAAAAAATGTAACCCCCTAAACCGCAAGCCCCCACAATTTAATATACTAAAACAAACCTATTAACCCTTAAACCTGAAAGCCCACCACAGCGAAATATACTAAAATAAACCAATTAACCCCTAAACCAAATGCCCCCACAACGAAATATACTAAAATAAACTAATAACCCCTAAATCTATTGACCCCCTAACTTTATATTAAAATTACAATTTCCCTATCTTAAATTAAATCTTAGCTGTCAAATTAAAGAAATTAATTTTAAACTAACAATTAAACTAGGATAATGATTAAACTACAATTAAACTGACTACCAATTAAATTAAACTAAAATACACATTAAAAAAATCCTAACACTACACTACTAAAAGTATCTAATTACAAAAAAATTAAACACTAAATTACATAAAATAAACAAATGATCAAAAATAAAAAAGAATTACACCGGGGGCGGAGCCAACTGCCAAAGCTATCGGCTGCACAATGCTGGAGCTCCTGAGCTGTAATCTAAGTTATTCCCATTACATATAAACTGGAAGTCTATTCTTAGATGCTATACTGGATTTTCACTTAGTCTACACGGCTAGCTACTTTTCGTGAGAGTAGGATTTAAGTTTCCATAATAGATAGCACATAAAGCTGCCGACAACTATCTCAACAGAAGAGCGCAAATCACCATCTTGGAGCAGTATGGAGTCCCTAAGCAGATGGGAAACCAGGACGGGACATTTACTGAAAGATTTTTATGGAGAGATACAGAAGGATCTGATTGCTATCAGGAACAAACTAAAAGCACTAGTCTCTTGCCAAGCACAGACGGAAGAGACATTTGAGAGCACAATCCTCCCTCCCTTACAAAATGTCATCGACGAAGAGCCGGACACTGCAATTGGGCTCACAACGAGATCTGACCCTTGCGGGCTACAGGAGCCACTAATTCACATAAGCAACAAATTGTTGGATTCAGGCATATTTGGGGAATACACAGCATCCCCACGCTGGCCGATACATACCTGGTCTGGAATTCCCTGCGCAGAACAGCCCGTGCGGCTGCCACACATCACAAAGCCGCCAGATATCCAGCTACTCGCCAGTCACCCTCACAGCCCTTACATCTTACACACACATGGCACCTCAGGGCAGTCGCTGGACCTTTGGGCTAGGAACTACTTACCTTTCACCTACTCCCGAGTTACGACACTTCAGAGTGCTCCCCATACTATCAGCCGGCTCATGGGCAATCTGGTTAGGCACTGGCGATCACTCTGGGATCAGGGGAAAAGGCTGACATACAGGCCTCTTCTTCCCTAAGTATGCTTTGTCTGTTTGTGCAGCCCCTTAAGTGGTACTATGCGACCCTCTGCGCAACTCTCAAAATCGGTATGGATACAAGCCAGATACTTACCTGAATTAACTTGCTCCGTGGAGGACTAGATACCGCAACAGATCCTGTCTATTTGGATAAGGCTCATCATATTGATCACTCGCCAGTTCAGATTTATAATCCTAGCCCTTGTAAATGTAACTGCTTTACAATGCTGCGGGGGTTTTTTCAACGGAGGTCACACTCCCACTACTCAGACTCGGAGCAGGTTACAGTTTCATTTGAGACTTCATCTAAGTTAAATTAGACTATGTGTTCATAACGAACTATTTATATTATGGTTTTAATGTTATATATCTTTCTGACTACACCATATTTATGTTTAACCAGTTTTCACTTGTATAAGCACATAGTTAGTTTATTATTCTTTCTATGTCTCATGTTATCGGCAGAAGAATAGACTCTGCCGCCCTATCCCCCATACAAGCAGAGTTTGGCAGAACAGACCACTATTTCATTTTATTTAAGCTTTAGGGTAGTGTATAACTTCACAGCCTCTCCACTACACCCTGTACCCTTATCGGTCACGTGGGGGCATAGCCTTTCTCTTAGATCTATTAACCACAGGATCACTTATATAATAACAGGACGGGAACCGGTTATTTAGCTGGTTTCTGCCTTAAACACCTAATCCTAATATGTAACAGACAGAGTCGATTCCAGAATACTTGTGGTTGCCTATTCTATCTATAGTTTAATTTTATGCTGTCCATTGAATTCTAATTTATTTGGTCATGTTAAATATTCAAGGTAATATTTAGTGTTTATCTATAAGTGAGCTACATTATATAAGCCTCTTTGTATTTACTGGGCTTGAATCAAGTACACTTCTGTTTCTATTTCCTCAGCATGTGTTAACCCTGATATGTGGTGGGTGGTGCTTTATATTGTTTTGTCTATTATAACTCTCCTGAAATGCTACCTTACTGTACTCCCTGTCTGCTCCTAACTCATATAATATAGTTAGGTCATAGCTCTATTAATGGGACTTACTGACTATCTTGAAGTCCCTCACCATTTAGAATGTTGCATATTACTATGTTACTGAAAGTCTACACACAGTAGTCTTGGAGAATACTTTGGGTTATGTTTTAGTACAGCTATGTGATATTTTAACATGTTTAACGGTCTTATTTCCATTGCCTGATACTTCTGCTTACACTTATTTATCTGCAATGTGCTTATATTTAGCCTTTGGTGTCACCATGGAAGCAGAGAATGTAATCTAATTTTCAATAAGGGGATTTATCTTGATATGGGTGTTTAAGCCTGATGTTTAGATGTAAGTCTGCCTCCTATGTGACTATCTCATGTTTGATTGCCCTGGATAGCCCGCCATATACCCTACTTTCACTTTTTACGCCTCTGATTACAATGCCCACATTCTCTGACCCCCACATTGTGTATATATGCTGTTCCTCCTATATTAGCACCTACTAACAACTGGTCACTCATCGTCTATCCCTTATATGAGGCTCTGGAATAATAAGCTCCTATGAGGCTGCTTACGAGGATAGCTTAGATAAGATGGGCAAATTTAGTTTATGACCACAATAAGAGTGACAGCTCTCTTGCTCATAGGTTCAAAGACTATGCTAAGACATAGATATAGTTTTTTTTTTTTTTCATTCGCCCGCAGAGATGTGTATATGTTTAGGCGCTAGTGTGTTCATTTAACGTATATAATACTCTCTGCCTCTATAACTGTGCATGGAATTACGCTATGCTTCTCCGTTATTATAATTATGTTCCTAGGATATGACATTGCTTATGTTGAGTTTAATATTAATACAAAATTACTTGTCTCTGGTGGGCTCTTCTCCCCCTTTCCCGTCGGTACTGGTTGCCTGCGGGTCATACCCCTATGCCTTTTTCCCACACCACCTATGACTGGTAACTCCCTAGGGGAGGAGCTCACCTAGAAATCTCTTATGTTCTATACATACTAATGTCCCCCACCCCTCTTAATAATGCTAGGAGTCACCCATATTCATTTTATAGAAAGTCAATTCCTACTTCTGGTCTTGACACCGTGGTATTATATGTTTACTTTTACTCTAGTCCTCATATCCCAGGTACTAAGATTCATACTGGTTTATTAAACTCTGCCTCCAGGTCATAATGAGATTAATGAAAGCTCGCCACTATATCCCTTTAATTGGGTATTCCAATTTATACTCTGTCTAGATATTTTTAGGAGTCTACTTGGCAACTCAAACTAATGCTCACTTAGGGTCCCGATAATAGTTAATTCAAGATTGACACCTCGACCGGCTCCGCCCTCCATCCCCCCCCCTTTTTTATATTACGAGCCCGCTGCATCCCCCCCTTTTTAAACTATAAAGCTAATCCCCCTGGCCCCAGTTGTATCTGAGTGGCCACTCCAATTTACTTGCTAAATGGCCCAGGGAGGACTATTTTTGTTTTATTGTTATTACCTTTATTATAAACTGAAGTCTTACTGTAAACTGCCCAAATTCTATAACATTGCGTATGCTGGTTGGATACATTATACCCTTACTGTAGGGTTTTGTTTGTGACACTTATCTCATACTATTGTATTTGCACTCTTCTGTAAATGTTTTGGGGCATAACCTTGGTTGTATTTTTTTTTTTTATGACTTCAATAAAAAATATATTAAAAAAAAAAAAAAGAATTACACCGAATCTAATAGCCCTATCAAAATAAAAAAGTTCCCCCAAAATAAAAAAAAACTCAATAAACTGCCAATAGCCCTTAAAAGGGCCTTTTGGACTGCCAAAAAGAATGTCCACAAAGGCCTGACAGCAGTAGCCGCCTAGATTAATGACAACCGGTACAAACTGAACACAGACAAAACCGAAGTCCTCCTCCTCGGACCCAATAAATCCGCATTGGACGACTCCTGGTGGCCCACAGCCCTCGGTCAACCTCCAACCCCAACCGACCATGCACAAAATCTAGGCTTCATCCTGGACTTTTCACTCTCTATGGACCGGCAAATCAGTGCCATCACCTCAACATGCTTCCACATTCTCCAGCTGCTAAGGAAAATTTTCAAGTGGATCTCTGCCGAAACCAAGAAAACAGTCACCTACGCCCTCGTCAGCAGCTGGTTGGACTACGGCAACGCACTCTACGCCGGCTCCACCATCAAACTCCAAAAGAGACTCCAACGTATCCAGAATGCCTCAGCCAGACTCAGCCTCAACATCCCGCATCAATGCCACAAAACCGAACACCTGGCTCCCATCAGCAAGAGAATCACCTTCAAGCTCCTTACTCACACGTTCAACGCCCTACACAACATCGGACCTGAATACATCAACCACCGCGTAAATTTCTACACCCCCGCCACACAACTCTGATTGACCGACCAAGCACTCGCAGTCAACCCCCGCATTAGCAAAGCCACAGCGGGCGGAAGATCCTTCTTCCACATGGCAGCAAAGACAGGGAACACCCTACCGCTGCACCTCAGACAATCCACCTCCCTTACAAAGTTCAGAAAGGACCTCTAAATCTGGTTCTTTGACTGAATGCTTCATCCCCTCCCCCCCTCCTCCTATCCTCTTCCCTTAGTGCCTTGAGACCCTCATGGGTAATTTTGTTCTTTTGCCTTGCCTTGCCCTAAAATCAAAACTCACCCAAAAAAACCTTAAAAAAAACCTAACACTAACCCCCGACAATCCACTTACTGTTGTTGAAGTCCCACTTGAAGGATTCATCCAGCCGGCAATGTCCTTGTCCATGCTGCAAGAAGTCTTCATTCAGGTGGCCTCTTCTATCTTCATCCATCCGGCAAAGTCCTCATCCAGACGGCAAGAAGTCTTCATCTAAGCGGCCTCTTCTATCTTCATCCATCCGGCGTGGAGCGGGTCCATCCTGTAGACATCCGGCTCGAAGCATCCTCTTCATACGGTCGCCGCCATAAACTGAAGCTTCAATGCAAGTGACGCAATCAAAGATTGCGTCCCTTGCATTCCTATTGGCTGAACGATTTTAATCAGCCAATAGAAATTAGAGCTGCTAAAATACTATTGGCTGTTCCAAACAGCCAATAGGATTGAGCTCTCATTCTAATGGCTGTTCCAATCAGCCAATTGGATTGAGCTCTCATTCTATTGGCTGATTGGAACAGCCAATATGATTTTAGCAACTTTAATTCCTATTGGCTGATTGAAATCTTTCAGCCAATAGAAATGCAAGGGATGCCATCTTTGATTGTGTCACTTGCATTGAAACTTTAGTTTACTGTATGCTAATCCTTTATGGAGGAGAAGCGAGATTATCTATGTAAGATGCTTTTCATCCAGCATGTCTTTTTACTATGTAAAATGAAAAGAAACACCTAAATATGTCTTACTTCTTTAACAAACGGCCAGATTACGAGTTTTGCATTATGGCTGGCTCGCTGCTAACTTGAAAGTTATTTCCATCGCTCACTTTTAGCAGTGCTGGTATTACAGGTTTGCAAAAACCCGGTGTTAGCAGGCCATATTGCAGCGTTGAGCTCCTTTGAGATCCATACCGCACCCAAATACCTGCGCTGCGGTGAGCTGGTTTCACGTGCTCGTGCATGATTTCCCCATAGAAATCAATGGGGAGACCCGGCTAAAAAAAGCCAAATACCTGCAATAATGGAGTGTAAAGCTCCGTAACGCAGCCCCATTGATTCCAATGGGGAAAGAAAAAGCTATGTTTAAACCTAACACCCTAACATAAACCCTGAGTCTAAACACCACTAATCTGCTGCACCTAACATCGCCGACACCTACATTACAGTTATTAACCCCTAATTTGCCGCCCCCAACATCGCCGACACCTGCACTATACTTATTAACCCCTAATCTGCCGCCCCCAATGTCGCCGCCACCTACATTATACTTAGTAACCCCTAATCTGCCGCCCGCGACATTGCCTCCACCTAAATTACTGTTATTAACCCCTAATCTGCTGACCCCAACGTTACTGCTAACGTAACCCTAACGCTAACACCCACTAACATTAATATAATTAAAATAAATCTAAATAAAAATTACAATTAAAGGATTACTTTCTGTTATAATTTTTAAGCTAAACAACTAACATATTAAAGTTAATAAACATTAATTAAAACCTACTGACCTATATTTTCTCCAAAACGAAGTTTCATAACGTTCTAAAAGTTATATCTTTTATTCTCTGATGATGTCACGTTATCCTGCCCACTATTTTCAGCACTGCATGTTCAAAATACTTAAACCAATAACTTTGTGTTTAAAGCGCCATTTTGAAACCTAGGTATTGTAAACGGATTGGTACAGAGCAAAGGATACCCACGGAGTGAGTTTGGAAAACAATTAAATTTGCAGACAAGATTTCTGATAAACGGTAGAGATATGTTAATGAAATGATATTGATAAAAAGCGTATTTGGGGTAGTTAGTTAGTAACAGGCATAGAAAATATTTACTTACAGTGGCCCTTTAATACCTAAATAATATCTATTTAAAACTAAATACTTACCTGTAAAATAAACCTAAGCTAGCTACAATATAGCTAATAGTTACATTGATCCAATCAGTCAATAGAATGCGAGCTCAATCCCATTGGCTGATTGGATCAGCCAATAGGATTTAAGATAAATCCTATTTGCTGATTGCATCAGTCAATAGGATTTTTTCAAATTTAATTCCGATTAGCTGATAGAATTCTATCAGCCAATCGGAATTCAAGGGACGCCACCTTGGATGACATCCCTTAAAGGAACCTTCATTCTTCAGTCGCCCTCGAAAGAAGAGGATGCTCCGCACCGGATGTCTTGAAGATGGAGCCGCTCTGCGTCGGAAGGATGAAGATAGAAAATGCCGTCTGGAAAAAGACTTCTGCCCACCTGGAGGACCACTTCTTGCCGCTTGGATGAAGATTTCTCCCGGCTTCGTTGAGGACTTCTGCTCGCCTGGATGAAGACTTCTCACGGCTTTATGAGGATGGATGTCCGGCCTTCAAATTTGTAAGTGGATCTTCGGGGGTTAGTGTTAGGATTTTTTAAGGGTTTATTGGGTGGGTTTTATTTTTAGATTAGGGTCTTTGGGCAATGTAAAAGAGCTAAATGCCCTTTTAAGGGCAATGCCCATCCAAATGCCATTTTCAGGGCAATGGGGAGCTTAGGTTTTTTAGATAGGATTTTATTTGGGGGGTTGGTTGTGTGGGTGGTGGGTTTTACTGTTGGGGGGGTTGTTTTTTTTTTTTTTTACAGGTAAAAGAGCTGATTTCTTTGGGGCAATGCCCACAAAGGGCCCTATTAAAGGCTATTGGCAGTTTAGTTTAGGCTAGGGTTTTTTTTTTTGTTTTTTTTTTATAGGGCTATTAGATTAGGTGTAATTAGTTAAAATATTTGATAATTTCTTTTTTATTTTGTGTAATTTAGTGTTTATTATTTTTTGTAATGTAGATCATTGTATTTAATTAATGTTATTTATTTAATTGTAGTGTAATGTTACGTTTTAGTGTAAGACAGGTTAGGTTTTATTTTACAAGTAAATTTGTATTTATTTTAACTAGGTAGTTAGTAAATAGTTAATAACTATTTAATAACTAATCTACCTAGTTAAAATAAATACAAACTTAGCTGTAAAATAAAAATAACACCTAAGATAGCTACAATGTAACTATATTGTAGCTAGCTTAGGTTTATTTTACAGGTAAGTATTTAGTTTTAAATAGGTATTATTTAGTTAATGATAGTAATTTTTATTTACATTTATTTTACTTATATTAACGTTAGTGGGTGTTAGGGTTATGTTAGGGTTAAGGTTAGACTTAGGAATAGGTTTAGGGGTTAATAACTTTAGTATAGTGGTGGCGGTGACGTTGGGGGCGGCAGATTAGGGGTTATAATATTTAACTAGTGTTTGCGATGTGGGAGTATGGCGGATTAGGGGTTAATTTGTTTATTATAGTGGCGGCGATGACCGGAGCGGCAGATCAGGGGTTAATAATTTTATTTTATGCGATGCGGGAGGGCCTCGGTTTAGGGGTTAATAGGTAGTTTATGGGTGTTAGTGTACTTTTTAGCACTTTAGTTATAAGTTTTATGTTACGGCTTTCAGTTCAGTTTACGTTATGGATCTTGATGGTATAGGCTGTACCGCTCACTTTTTGGCCTCCCAGGCAAACTCGTAATACCGGCGCTATGGAAGTCCTATTGAAAAAGGACTTTTTGAAAGCTGTGGTAGTTAGGTTGCGTGACGGCCAAAAAAGTGTGCAGTACAGCTGTACCTGCAAGACTCGTAATAGCAGCGGTAGTGAAAAAGCAGCGTTATGAGGCTTTTTTTTCTCATCCTATTGGCCGATTTGAAAATGTCAGCCAATAGGAATGCAAGGTACCCCATTTTTAAACAGGTACCTTGCATTCAAGCTTCAGTGTTCAGTGGTGATCATATGAAGAGGATCCTCCACACTGGATGTCTGTGCCGCCGGCGACGATGCTCCGCACCACCACAGCTCCGCACCACCGGGATAAAGATAGAAGATGACCCCAAAGTGGATGAAGATGTCGTCGCCTGGATGAAGACTTCAAGCCGCCTGGTTACAGATGGATGTCCAGACTTCAGGAACTGTGAGTAGATTTCCTGGGCTTAGTGTTAGGTTTTTTTATATTAGGGCTTTGGGCACAAAAGAGCTAAATGCCCTTTTAAGGGCAATGCCCATACAAATGCCACTTTAGGGGCAATGGGTAGTTTAGTTTTTTTTTTAGACATTAGGTTTTTTTATTTTGAGGGAATGTTTGGGTGGGGTTTTAACTTTTAGGGGGGCTTTGTAATGTTTTATGGGTTATTGGTAGTTAATTGTTAGGTTAGGGGGTATTTTTATTTGGGGGGCTTTTTTGTTTTTTTAGAGGTATTAGATTAGGTTTAATTGTTATTTTGGATAATTTAGTTTATTATTTTTTGTAATTTTAGAGTTTTTATTTTTTTGTTATGTATTTTTTTTTTTGTAGTTTTGGGATTTTTTTTAATTTGTAATTTAGTTTTTTTTTATTTTTCATTAATTTTATTATCTTAATATAGTAATGTTAGGTTACTTTATAGTTTAAACTTAGTTGTTGTTTTTTTATTTCACAGGTAAGTTTTTATTTATTTAAAGATAGTTATATTGTAAATTTAATTTAAAATTAGGGGGTGTTAGGTTCAGGGATTAATAGTTTAAATTAGTGTGTTGCGATGTTGGGGCAGCAGTTTAGGGGTTAATAGGTTTATTTTATTAGTAGCGGTGTGGGAGGCCAGTGGTTTTGGGGTTAATAGCTTTATATAGTGTTGGCTTTGTGGATGGGCGGTGGATTAGTTGTTAAGTTTAATATAGTATTTGCAATGCGGCAGGGTGGCAGTTTAGGGGTTAATAGGTAGTTTATGGTTGTAAGTGTACTTTTTAGCACTTTAGTTATGAGTTTTATGTTACGGCTTTGTAACATAAAAGCCATAACTACTGACTTTCAGTTTACGTTATGGATCTTGACGGTATAGGCTGTACCGCTCACTTTTTGGCCTCCCAGGCAAACTCGTAATACCGGCGCTATGGAAGTCCTATTGAAAAAGGACTTTTTGAAAGCTGCGGTAGTTACGTTGCGTGACGGCCAAAAAAAGTGTGCGGTACAGCTGTACCTGCAAGACTCGTAATAGCAGCGGTAGTGAAAAAGCAGCATTATGAGGCTTTTTCACTCATAACGCAAAACTCGTAATCTAGCTGAAAGTTTGTTGTAACCTCAATAAAAATTATTATAATTTTTTTTTAAAAAATTACAAAATCCCCCCTAACAGTAAACCCCCCTTACTCAACCAACCCCCCAAAATAAAAAACCTAAGTCTAAGAAAAACTAAGCTACCCATTGCATCTGTATGGGCATTGCCCTTAAAAGGACATTCAGCTCTTTTGCAATCAGCTCTTTTACTGCCCATTAAAATAAAAAAGTCCTGATCTAAAAAAAAAAAAAAAACACCCAAAAAACACTAACCCCAGGAAATCTACTCACGGTTCCTGAAGTCCGGACATCCATCTTCATCCAGGTGGCGGGAAGTCTTCATTGAGGCACCGATATCTTTCTCCATCGCAGGGGCATCTTCTATCTTCATCCCGGTGGCGTGGAGCTGTGGTGGGGCAGAGCGGAGCTGTCCAGGACCGGCAGCGACATCCAGCACGGAATGTCTTCTTCATACGATCGACTGACGCACACTGAAGCTTGAATGGAAGGTACCCTTTTAGATTGGGACACTGTTGCATTCCTATTGGCTGAATAATTCAAATCAGACAATAGGATGAGAACTGCTTAAATCCTATTGGCTGGTTTGAACAGCCAATAGGATTTCAGTAGCTCTCATCCTATTGGCCGATTTGAAAATGTCAGCCAATGGGAATGCAAGGTACCCCATTTTTAAACAGGTACCTTGCATTCAAGCTTCAGTGTTCAGTGGTGATCATATAATGAGGATCCTCCACGCTGGATGTCTGTGCCGCCGGCGACGATGCTCCGCACCTCCACATCACCGGGATAAAGATAGAAGATGACCTCAAGGTGGATGAAGATGTCGTCGCCTGGATGAAGACTTCAAGCCGCCTGGATGCAGATGGATGTCCAGACTTCAGGAACTGTGAGTAGATTTCCTGGGGTTAGTGTTAGTTTTTTTATATTAGGGCTTTGGGCACAAAGAGCTAAATGCCCTTTTAAGGGCAATGCCCATACAAACGCCACTTTAGGCAATGGGTAGTTTAGTTTTTTTTTTTAGACATTAGGTTTTTTATTTTGAGGGAATGTTTGGGTGGGGTTTTAACTTTTAGGGGGGCTTTGTAATGTTTTATGGTAAAAGAGCTGATTGCTTGATGGCCTTTTAAGGGGTATTGGTAGCTAATTGTTAGGTTAGGGGGTGTTTTTATTTGGGGGGGGGGTTTGTTTTTATAGAGGTATTAGATTAGGTTTAATTGTTATTTTGGATAATTTAGTTTATTATTTTTTTTAATTTTAGAGTTTTTATTTTTTGTTATGTAATTTTTAATTATTTTTTTTGTAGTTTTGGGATTTTTTTTAATTTGTAATTTAGTTTTTTTTATTTTTCATTAATTTTGTTATTTTAATATAGTAATATTAGGTTACTTTATAGTTTAAACTTAGTTTGGTTTTTTTTATTTCCATCTGGAATCTCTTCTAAAATCTTTAAGTATTGGTCTAACAAAGGACTACAAGATGTGATTCCAATTAGAGATAATAGGTTAGACATGGCTAAGTCATTTGTTGACCTTCAGAACGAATTTGGGATTCATAAACATGGTTTCTATGCATATTTGCAATTGAGACATATGTATGAAAAATTGTGGCAGGATAACAAAACTGATTGGAAACTGGGAGACATCAATACAGTAATTAATATCTATAGACAGGGTAGCAGATCTCTCTTTTTTGTACAATTTATTAATTCAAAAAGCTAGCCAGACCTGTATAGAGGTAATAGTTAAGAAATGGAAAATAAACTTTCCCCATATTACCACGCAAGAAATCAAGGATAGTTTTAGAAGATTACGGAAAACAACCAGTATAATATCTTGGAGAGAATCACACTGCAAACTTGTTAATTTGATATATGTCACCCCCGCACATCTTAAAAAATGGTATCCCCTCGGTATTAACGCTTGTTTGAAATGTGGTAACTTGAATGCAGATATTATGCTTTGTTTTTGGAATTGTCCAATAATTAAGTAGTTCTGGAATAAGATAAATTTCTGGTTATCTCTAAGTCTAGAAGCTTCATTTAAAATAAGCCCACAGGAGGGTTTTTTTTATGTGCAATTTTACAAAAAACAAACAGTATAAGACAATTAATACAATCATATTAGCTGCCCATAATCTAATTCTATTTAATTGGAAATCTAGTAGATCTTTATCCTTCCAAAATTTCAAATCTCTGGTGGCCAATATAATTATTATGGAACAATAATCCAGTGACTTATATATAGAAGGGAACTTGGAGAAATATCTCCAAAAATGGCTGGGTATAATGAAATCTTATTCTACCTCAACTCAACAACAATTTATATCCATTATAAAGAAAACAACTTTCTTTGATACGCTGATGCAGCTAGGTAGCCTACCAGCTGAATGGGCATAAATATGCAATATTAGAGAGCAGTAAGATACAGGCTGTTTTGAGTGTGGAGGAGCGAGGGAGGGGCTAGGAGGGGTGGTAGGATTTTCCTTTTTTTTCTCTTTTTTTTCCTTATTATTCTGTGTTTTTATGGGGGGTCATTGAATATAAAAATAAAAATCCATCAACATCAATTAAAATTCACTGTTAAATTCGAGGTAAAAATTATAAAAAAGAGGAGACCTCACTCAGTGTGGGGTAACGACCATTGATTGTATGATTTTACTTTTTTTTGCTTTGAAGAATTATCTCTTTTCTGTTAGGTAAATGTTTAATTTTTGTAGTCCAAATAAATAAGCTGGTATATAGAGGTATATTCTATAAACGCAAATGAACATATTATCTGCTTAGTTATTTTGATTGAATTACCCTGCGTGGTCAAATGAACAATGTGAATGTAACATATCTTCTATTATGTCACAGATAATGTTTTGATAACTTGTTGGTTTATAAATAAATATTTTTTTTAAAAAAAAGTTTAATTATTATTATTTTGGATAATTTAGTTTATTATTTTTTGTAATTTTAGAGTTTTTATTTTTTTGTTATGTAATTTTTAATTTTTTTTGTAGTTTTGGGATTTTTTTTAATTTGTAATTTAGTTTTTTTTTATTTTTCATTAATTTTATTATTTTAATATAGTAATGTTAGGTTACTTTATAGTTTAAACTAACCTCTAGATTTAGAGTTCTGCGGCCAAAGGGGTGCGTTAGCTAAGCATGTTTTTTTCCCCCACACCTTTTAAATACCGCTGGTATTTAGAGTTCACAGAAAGGCTGCGTTAGGCTCCAAAAAGGGAGCGTAGAGCATAATTTACCACCACTGCAACTCTAAATACCAGCGGTGCTTACGGACACGGCCAGCTTCAAAAACGTGCTCGTGCACGATTCCCCCATAGGAAACAATGGGGCCGTTTGAGCTGGAAAAAAATCTAACACCTGCAAAAAAGCAGCGTTCAGCTCCTAACGCAGCCCCATTGTTTCCTATGGGGAAACACTTTCTATGTCTGCACCTAACACCCTAACATGTACCCCGAGTCTAAACACCCGTAACCTTACACTTATTAACCCCTAATCTGCCACCCCCGCTATCGCTGACCCCTGCATTATAGTATTAACCCCTAATCTGCCACTCCGTACACCGCCGCAACCTACGTTATCCCTATGTACCCCTAATCTGCTGCCCCTAACACCACCGACCCCTAAGTTATATTTATTAACCCCTAATCTGCCGCCCCAACCTACAATTATTAACCCCTAATCTGCCGACCGGACCTCACCGCTACTATAATAAAGTTATTAACCCCTAATCCGCCTCACTCCCGCCTCAATAACCCTATAATAAATAGTATTCACCCCAATCTGCCCTCCCTAACATCACCGACACCTAACTTCAAGTATTAACCCCTAATCTGCCGACCGGACCTCACCGCTACTCTAATAAATTTATTAACCCCTAAAGCTAAGTCTAACACTAACACCCCCCTAAGTTAAATATAATTTTTATCTAACTAAATAAATTATTTCTTATTAAATAAATTATTCCTATTTAAAGCTAAATACTTACCTGTAAAATAAACCCTAATATAGCTACAATATAAATTATAATTATATTGTAGCTATTTTAGGATTAATATTTATTTTACAGGTAACTTTGTATTTATTTTAACCAGGTACAATAGCTATTAAATAGTTAATAACTATTCAATAGCTACCTAGTTAAAATAATTACAAAATTACCTGTAAAATAAATCCTAACCTACGTTACAATTAAACCTAACACTACACTATCAATAAATTAATTACATACAAATACCTACAAATAAATACAATTAAATAAACTAACTAAAGTACAAAAAATAAAAAAAGAACTAAGTTACAAAAAATAAAAAAATAATTAACAAACATTATAAAAATATTACAACAATTTTAAGCTAATTACACCTACTCTAAGCCCCCTAATAAAATAACAAAGCCCCCCAAATTAAAAAAATGCCCTACCCTATTATAAAATAAAAATAGAAAAGCTCTTTTACCTTACCAGCCCTTAAAAGGGCCTTTTGCGGGGCATGCCCCAAAGAATTCTGCTCTTTTGCCAGTAAAAAAAAACATACAATACCCCCCCAACATTACAACCCACCACCCACATACCCCTAATCTAACCCAACGCCCCCCTTAAATAAACCTAACACTAAGCCCCTGAAGATCTCCCTACCTTATCTTCACCATGCCGGGTATCACCGATCCGTCCAGAAGAGGCTCTGAAATCTTCATCCAAGCCTAAGCGGGGGTTGAAGAGGTCCATCATCGGGCTGAAGAGGTCCATCATCCGGCGGAAGTCTTGATCCAAGCGGCGCTGAAGAGATCCATCATCCGGCTGAAGTCTTGATCCAAGTGGGGGCTGAAGAGATCCATCATCCGGCTGAAGTCTTCTATCAAGCGGCATCTTCAATCTTCTTTCTTCCGGATCCATCTTCATCCCGCCGACGCGGAACATCCATCCTGGCCGACGACTTCCCGACGAATGACGGTTCCTTTAAGGGACGTCATCCAAGATGGCGTCCCTCGAATTCCGATTGGCTGATAGGATTCTATCAGCCAATCGGAATTAAGGTAGGAAAATTCTGATTGGCTGATGGAATCAGCCAATCAGATTCAAGTTCAATCCGATTGGCTGATCCAATCAGCCAATCAGATTGAGCTCGCATTCTATTGGCTGTTCTATTGGCTGAATCCTATCAGCCAATCGGAATTCGAGGGACGCCATCTTGGATGACGTCCCTTAAAGGAACCGTCATTCGTTGGGAAGTCGTTGGCCAGGATGGATGTTCCGCATCGGCGGGATGAAGATGGATCCGGAAGAAAGAAGATTGAAGGTGCCGCTTGATAGAAGACTTCAGCCGGATGATGGATCTCTTCAGCCCCCGCTTGGATCAAGACTTCAGCCGGAAGATGGATCTCTTCAGTGCCCGCTTGGATCAAGACTTCCGCCGGATGATGGACCTATTTAGCCCGATGATGGACCTCTTCAGCCCCCACTTGGGCTTGGATTAAGATTTCAGAGCCACTTCTGGACGGATCGGGGATACCCGGCGTGGTGAAGATAAGGTAGGGAGATCTTCAGGGGCTTCAGGGATCTTTAGGGACTTGATTGTAGTTTATGCTGATACTGAGCTCCAGTTTGGCCCACCAGCTTGTAGTTTATGTTAATACTGAGCTCCAGCTTAGCCCACCAGCTTGTAGTTTCTGTTAATACTGAGCACCAGCTTAGCCTACCTGCTTGTGGTTTCTGTTAATACTGAGCTCCAGCTTACCCTACCTGCTTATAGTTCCTGCTAATACTGAGCTCCAGCTTAGCCTACCTGCCTGTAGTTTCTGCTGATACTGAGCTTCAGCTTATCCCACTAGCTTGTAGTTTCTGTTAATACTGAGCTCCGGCTTAGCCTACCTGCTTGTATTTTCTGCTGATACTGAGCTCCAGCTTAGCCTACCTGCTTGTAGTTTCTGCTGATACTGAGCTCCAGCTTAGCCTACCTGCTTGTAGTTTCTGCTGATACTGAGCTCTAGCTTAGCCTACTTGATTGTAGTTTATGCTGATACTGAGCTCTAGCTTAGCCTACCTGCTTGTAGTTTATGCTGATACTGAGCTCTAGCTTAGCCTACCTGCTTGTAGTTTCTGCTGATACTGAGCTCCATCTTGGCCCACCAGCTTGTGGTTTATGTTAATTCTGAGCTCCAGCTTAGCTCACCAGCTTGTAGTTCTGCTAATACTGAGCTCCAGCTTAGCCTACCTGCTTGTAGTTTCTGTTAATACTGAACTCCAGATTAGCACACCAGCTTGTAGTTTCTGCTAATACTGAGCTTCAGCTTATCCCACTAGCTTGCAGTTTCTGTTAATACTGAGCTCCAGCTTAGCCTACCTGCTTGTATTTTCTGCTGATACTGAGCTCCAGCTTAGCCCACCTGCATGTAGTATGATACTGAGCTCCAGCTTAGCCTACCTGCTTGTAGTTATTGCTGATACTGAGCTCCAGCTTAGCCTACCTGCTTGTAGTTTCTGCTGATACTGAGCTCCAGTTTAGCCTACCTGCCTGTAGTTTCTGCTGATACTAAGTTCCAGATTAGCCTACCTGCTTGTAGTTTCTGCTGATACTGAGCTCCAGCTTGGCCCACCAGCTTGTAGTTTATGTTAATACTGAGCTCCAGCTTAGCCCACTAGCTTTTAGTTTCTGTTAATACTGAGCACCAGCTTAGCCTACCTGCTTGTAGTTTCTGCTAATACTGAGCTCCAGCTTAGCCTACCTGCTTATAGTTCCTGCTAATACTGAGCTCCAGCTTAGCCTACCTGCTTGTAGTTTCTGTTAATACTGAACTCCAGCTTAGCCCACCAGCTTGTAGTTTCTGCTGATACTGAGCTCCAGCTTAGCCTACCTGCTTGTAGTTTCTGCTGATACTGAGCTCCATCTTAGCCTAACTGCCTGTAGTTTCTGCTGAAACTGAGCTCCAGCTTAGCCTACCTGCTTGTAGTTTCTGCTCATTCACATGTATGCCTGAACGGACCTTTCACAGCGTCTGTGATCTCACTGTCTGATCCAGAAAGTTCTGGTATCTTTATCCTTCCGTCCGGCTTGATCCTTTCAGTATTTCTTCTGCAGCTTAAAATTCTTGGTGTCTTATCATCAACGCGTTTCCGCTCATAATGAGCCATTTCAAGATGATTGCCTTGAGTCAGTCCTTCCTTTTTATAGTTTTATTCGGTTGCTATTAATTGCTTTTCTTTATTTAAAGGGATATTCTTAAGGTTATTTTTACTAAACCTACAGCTCAAATGAATATTTGATATTTATAAAAACAATTTTATCTTGTATATACAACTTTAAAATCTTAAAAAACAACTTTATATTAAAACAGAAAGTTTTCTTAGAACTATTATACTCATACAGGTCTGTTATCAATTAATATACAAAGTCATATATACTTTTTCTGGAAATATTCTTGCATTTTCCATTTTTAATCTATATCAATATTGTATTTTTGTTGAAAAATGCTATGCTCTTTTCTCAATTATAAAGATTTATTACTTAAGGGGATATTTTATCTTAAAGTGATATTCATGCGATTTTTTTTCACACAATAAAACCTTATTTGATCTCTTCCTTCTAAACTATATATCTTTATTTATTTGCTTTAATTTCAAAATACATTTTCTCAAAAAGGGGAATCTATCTTAAAGGGATTTTGTTTCCATTTTATTAAAACCCCATATATTCATCTTTAATACCAACATTTTATTGTCTACAAAAAACAAATTGGGGTGTAAATTTGTGTAAATTTAAAAAAAAAAAAAAAAATTCTTATTACTATCTCTAAAATAGATATATTGTTAAAAATGTATATATTGATAAAAATTGGTTATTTTAAAAGTTTTTAAAAATGTTTTTATTTTCTATGTATTAGGGGATTTAAATCTAATTCGGCATTAAGTCCTAGGGGGTGAAGTGTTTTAAAATTATATATAAGTTCAGCTTCATTATATAATAAATCCTGTTCATGATTTCCCCCTCTCCAATCTTTCTTAACTAGTTTTAGGCCCTAGAATTTTTAACCAGATATGCTTTGATTATGCTTTTCTTTAAAATGTTTGGATAGTAAATGTCCTTCAAATCACTTTTTAATGTTGTTTAGATGTTTACATATTCTGTCCCTTAAGGGTCTGCTAGTTTGACCTAATTCAATCAGCCAACCAGATTCAATCAGCCAATCAGAAATTTCCTACCTTAATTCCGATTGGCTGACAGAATCCTATCAGCCAATCGGAATTCGAGGAACGCCATCTTGGATGACGTCCCTTAAAGGAACCTTCATTCGTCGGGAGTCGCCGGAAGAAGAGGATGGATCAGCGTCGGCTGCTTCAAGATGGTCCCGCTCAGCGCCAGATGGATGAAGATAGAAGACGCCGCATGGATGAAGATGTCTACCGGTCCAGATGTCCTCTTCTTGCCGGATAGGATGAAGACTTCGGAGCCTCTTCTGGACCTCTTCTTGCCGGATAGGATGAAGATTTCTGAACCTCCTCTGGACGGATCGGTGATACCCGGCGTGGTGAAGATAAGGTAGGGAGATCTTCAGGGGCTTAGTGTTAGGTTTTTTTAAGGGGTGTTTGGGTTAGATTAGGGGTATGTGTTCCAGCTTAGCCTACCTGCTGTAGCTTAGCCTACCTGCTTGTAGATTATGCTGATACTGAGCTCTAGCTTAGCCTACCTGCTTGTAGTTTCTGCTGATACTGAGCTCCAGCTTGGCCCACCAGCTTGTAGTTATTGCTGATACTGAGCTCCAGCTTAGCCTACCTGCTTGTAGTTTCTGCTGATACTGAGCTCCAGTTTAGCCTACCTGCCTGTAGTTTCTGCTGATACTAAGTTCCAGATTAGCCTACCTGCTTGTAGTTTCTGCTGATACTGAGCTCCAGCTTGGCCCACCAGCTTGTAGTTTATGTTAATACTGAGCTCCAGCTTAGCCCACTAGCTTTTAGTTTCTGTTAATACTGAGCACCAGCTTAGCCTACCTGCTTGTAGTTTCTGCTAATACTGAGCTCCAGCTTAGCCTACCTGCTTATAGTTCCTGCTAATACTGAGCTCCAGCTTAGCCTACCTGCTTGTAGTTTCTGTTAATACTGAACTCCAGCTTAGCCCACCAGCTTGTAGTTTCTGCTGATACTGAGCTCCAGCTTAGCCTACCTGCTTGTAGTTTCTGCTGATACTGAGCTCCATCTTAGCCTAACTGCCTGTAGTTTCTGCTGAAACTGAGCTCCAGCTTAGCCTACCTGCTTGTAGTTTCTGCTCATTCACATGTATGCCTGAACGGACCTTTCACAGCGTCTGTGATCTCACTGTCTGATCCAGAAAGTTCTGGTATCTTTATCCTTCCGTCCGGCTTGATCCTTTCAGTATTTCTTCTGCAGCTTAAAATTCTTGGTGTCTTATCATCAACGCGTTTCCGCTCATAATGAGCCATTTCAAGATGATTGCCTTGAGTCAGTCCTTCCTTTTTATAGTTTTATTCGGTTGCTATTAATTGCTTTTCTTTATTTAAAGGGATATTCTTAAGGTTATTTTTACTAAACCTACAGCTCAAATGAATATTTGATATTTATAAAAACAATTTTATCTTGTATATACAACTTTAAAATCTTAAAAAACAACTTTATATTAAAACAGAAAGTTTTCTTAGAACTATTATACTCATACGGGTCTGTTATCAATTAATATACAAAGTCATATATACTTTTTCTGGAAATATTCTTGCATTTTCCATTTTTAATCTATATCAATATTGTATTTTTGTTGAAAAATGCTATGCTCTTTTCTCAATTATAAAGATTTATTACTTAAGGGGATATTTTATCTTAAAGTGATATTCATGCGATTTTTTTTCACACAATAAAACCTTATTTGATCTCTTCCTTCTAAACTATATATCTTTATTTATTTGCTTTAATTTCAAAATACATTTTCTCAAAAAGGGGAATCTATCTTAAAGGGATTTTGTTTCCATTTTATTAAAACCCCATATATTCATCTTTAATACCAACATTTTATTGTCTACAAAAAACAAATTGGGGTGTAAATTTGTGTAAATTTAAAAAAAAAAAAAAAATTCTTATTACTATCTCTAAAATAGATATATTGTTAAAAATGTATATATTGATAAAAATTGGTTATTTTAAAAGTTTTTAAAAATGTTTTTATTTTCTATGTATTAGGGGATTTAAATCTAATTCGGCATTAAGTCCTAGGGGGTGAAGTGTTTTAAAATTATATATAAGTTCAGCTTCATTATATAATAAATCCTGTTCATGATTTCCCCCTCTCCAATCTTTCTTAACTAGTTTTAGGCCCTAGAATTTTTAACCAGATATGCTTTGATTATGCTTTTCTTTAAAATGTTTGGATAGTAAATGTCCTTCAAATCACTTTTTAATGTTGTTTAGATGTTTACATATTCTGTCCCTTAAGGGTCTGCTAGTTTGACCTAATTCAATCAGCCAACCAGATTCAATCAGCCAATCAGAAATTTCCTACCTTAATTCCGATTGGCTGACAGAATCCTATCAGCCAATCGGAATTCGAGGAACGCCATCTTGGATGACGTCCCTTAAAGGAACCTTCATTCGTCGGGAGTCGCCGGAAGAAGAGGATGGATCAGCGTCGGCTGCTTCAAGATGGTCCCGCTCAGCGCCAGATGGATGAAGATAGAAGACGCCGCATGGATGAAGATGTCTACCGGTCCAGATGTCCTCTTCTTGCCGGATAGGATGAAGACTTCGGAGCCTCTTCTGGACCTCTTCTTGCCGGATAGGATGAAGATTTCTGAACCTCCTCTGGACGGATCGGTGATACCCGGCGTGGTGAAGATAAGGTAGGGAGATCTTCAGGGGCTTAGTGTTAGGTTTTTTTAAGGGGTGTTTGGGTTAGATTAGGGGTATGTGTTCCAGCTTAGCCTACCTGCTGTAGCTTAGCCTACCTGCTTGTAGATTATGCTGATACTGAGCTCTAGCTTAGCCTACCTGCTTGTAGTTTCTGCTGATACTGAGCTCCAGCTTGGCCCACCAGCTTGTAGTTTATGTTAATACTGAGCTCCATCTTAGCCCACCAGCTTGTAGTTTCTGTTAATACTGAGCACCAGATTAGCCTACCAGCTTATAGTTTCTGCTAATACTGAGCTCCAGCTTAGCCTACCTGCTTATAGTTCCTGCTGATACTGAGCTCCAGCTTAGCCTACCTGCTTGTAGTTTCTGCTGATACTGAGCTCTAGCTTAGCCTACCTGATTGTAGATTCTGCTGATACTGAGCTCCAGCTTAGCCTACCTGCTTGTAGTTTCTGCTGATACTGAACTCTAGCTTAGCCTACCTGATTGTAGATTCTGCTGATACTGAGCTCCAGCTTAGCCCACCAGCTTGTAGTTTCTGTTAATACTGAGCTCCAGCTTAGCCCACCTGCTTGTAGTTTCTGCTAATACTGAGCTCCAGCTTAGCCTACCTGCTTGTAGTTTCTGTTAATACTAAGCTCCAGCTTAACCTACCTGCTTGTAGTTCCTGCTAATACTGAGCTCCAGCTTAGCCCACCAGCTTGTAGTTTCTGCTAATACTGAACTTCATCTTATCCCACTAGCTTGTAGTTTCTGCTGATACTGAGCACCAGCTTAGCCTACCTGCTTGTATTTTCTGCTAAAACTGATCTCCAGCTTAGCCCACCTGCGTGTAGTATCTTCTGATACTGAGCTCCAACTTAGCCTACCTGCTTGTAGTTTCTGCTGAAACTGAGCTCCAGCATAGCCTACCTGCTTGTATTTTCTGCTAATACTGATCTCCAGCTTAGCCCACCTGCGTGTAGTATCTTCTGATACTGAGCTCCAGCTTAGCCTACCTGCTTGTAGTTTCTGCTGATACTGAGCTCCAGCTTAGCCTACCTGCTTGTAGTTTCTGCTGATACTGAGCTCCAGCTTAGCCTCCCTGCTTGTAGTTTCTGCTGATACTGAGCTCCAGCTTAGCCTACCTGCTTGTAGTTTCTGCTGATACTGAGCTCCAGCTTAGCCTACCTGCTTGTAGTTTCTGCTGATACTGAGATACAGCTTAGCCTACCTCCTTGTAGTTTCTGCTGAAACTGAGCTAAAGCGTAGCCTACCTGCTTGTAGTTTCTGCTAATACTGAGTTCCAGCTTAGCCTACCTGCTTGTAGCTTCTGCTGATACTGAGCTCCAGCTTGGCCCACCAGCTTGTAGTTTATGTTAATACTGAGCTCCATCTTAGCCCACCAGCTTGTAGTTTCTGTTAATACTGAGCACCAGCTTAGCCTACCAGCTTATAGTTTCTGCTAATACTGAGCTCCAGCTTAGCCTACCTGCTTATAGTTTCTGCTGATACTGAGCTCCAGCTTAGCCTACCTGCTTGTAGTTTCTGCTGATACTGAGCTCTAGCTTAGCCTACCTGATTGTAGCTTCTGCTGATACTGAGCTCTAGCTTAGCCTACCTGCTTGTAGTTTCTGCTGATACTGAACTCTAGCTTAGCCTACCTGATTGTAGATTCTGCTGATACTGAGCTCCAGCTTAGCCCACCAGCTTGTAGTTTCTGTTAATACTGAGCTCCAGCTTAGCCCACCTGCTTGTAGTTTATGCTAATACTGAGCTCCAGCTTAGCCTACCTGCTTGTAGTTTCTGCTGATACTGAGCTCCAGCTTAGCCTACCTGCTTGTAGTTTCTGCTGATACTGAGCTCCAGCTTAGCCTACCTGCTTGTAGTTTCTGCTGATACTGAGCTCCAGCTTAGCCTACCTGCTTGTAGTTTCTGCTGATACTGAGCTCCAGCTTAGCCTACCTGCTTGTAGTTTCTGCTGATACTGAGATACAGCTTAGCCTACCTCCTTGTAGTTTCTGCTGAAACTGAGCTAAAGCGTAGCCTACCTGCTTGTAGTTTCTGCTAATACTGAGTTCCAGCTTAGCCTACCTGCTTGTAGCTTCTGCTGATACTGAGCTCCAGCTTGGCCCACCAGCTTGTAGTTTATGTTAATACTGAGCTCCATCTTAGCCCACCAGCTTGTAGTTTCTGTTAATACTGAGCACCAGCTTAGCCTACCAGCTTATAGTTTCTGCTAATACTGAGCTCCAGCTTAGCCTACCTGCTTATAGTTCCTGCTGATACTGAGCTCCAGCTTAGCCTACCTGCTTGTAGTTTCTGCTGATACTGAGCTCTAGCTTAGCCTACCTGATTGTAGATTCTGCTGATACTGAGCTCCAGCTTAGCCTACCTGCTTGTAGTTTCTGCTGATACTGAGCTCCAGCTTAGCCTACCTGATTGTAGATTCTGCTGATACTGAGCTCCAGCTTAGCCCACCAGCTTGTAGTTTCTGTTAATACTGAGCTCCAGCTTAGCCCACCTGCTTGTAGTTTCTGCTAATACTGAGCTCCAGCTTAGCCTACCTGCTTGTAGTTTCTGTTAATACTGAGCTCCAGCTTAGCCTACCTGCTTGTAGTTCCTGCTAATACTGAGCTCCAGCTTAGCCCACCAGCTTGTAGTTTCTGATAATACTGAACTTCATCTTATCCCACTAGCTTGTAGTTTCTGCTGATACTGAGCTCCAGCTTAGCCTACCTGCTTGTATTTTCTGCTATAACTGATCTCCAGCTTAGCCCACCTGCTTGTAGTATCTTCTGATACTGAGCTCCAACTTAGACTACCTGCTTGTAGTTTCTGCTGAAACTGAGCTCCAGCATAGCCTACCTGCTTGTATTTTCTGCTAATACTGATCTCCAGCTTAGCCCACCTGCGTGTAGTATCTTCTGATACTGAGCTCCAGCTTAGCCTACCTGCTTGTAGTTTCTGCTGATACTGAGCTCCAGCATAGCCTACCTGCTTGTAGTTTCTGCTGATACTGAGCTCCAGCTTAGCCTCCCTGCTTGTAGTTTCTGCTGATACTGAGCTCCAGCTTAGCCTACCTGCTTGTAGTTTCTGCTGATACTGAGCTCCAGCTTAGCCTACCTGCTTGTAGTTTCTGCTGATACTGAGATACAGCTTAGCCTACCTCCTTGTAGTTTCTGCTGAAACTCAGCTAAAGCGTAGCCTACCTGCTTGTAGTTTCTGCTAATACTGAGTTCCAGCTTAGCCTACCAGCTTGTAGCTTCTGCTGATACTGAGCTCTAGCTTAGCCTACCTGCTTGTAGTTTTTGCTGATACTGAGCTCTAGCTTAGCCTACCTGCCTGTAGTTTCTGCTGATACTGAGCTCCAGCGTTGCCTACCTGTCTGTAGTTTCTGCTGATACTGAGCCCCAGCTTAGCCTACCTGCTTGTAGTTTCTGCTGATACTGAGCTCCAGCTTAGCCTACCTGCTTGTAGGATCTGCTGATACTGGGCTCTAGCTTAACCTACCTGCTTGTAGTTTCTCCTGACACTGAGCTCCAGCTTAGCCTACCTGCTTGTAGTTTCTGCTAATACTGAGCTCCAGCTTAGCCTATCTGCCTGTAGTTTCTACTGATAATGAGCTCCAGTTCAGCCTACCTGCTTGTAGTTTCTGCTGATACTGAGCTCCAGCTTGGCCCACCAGCTTGTAGTTTATGTTAATACTGAGCTCCATCTTAGCCCACCAGCTTGTAGTTTCTGTTAATACTGAGCTCCAGCTTAGCCTCCCTGCTTGTAGTTTCTGCTGATACTGAGCTCCAGCTTTGCCTACCTGCTTGTAGTTTCTGCTGATACTGAGCTCCAGCTTAGCCTACCTGCTTGTAGTTTCTGCTGATACTGAGATACAGCTTAGCCTACCTCCTTGTAGTTTCTGCTAAAACTCAGCTAAAGCGTAGCCTACCTGCTTGTAGTTTCTGCTAATACTGAGTTCCAGCTTAGCCTACCAGCTTGTAGCTTCTGCTGATACTGAGCTCTAGCTTAGCCTACCTGCTTGTAGTTTTTGCTGATACTGAGCTCTAGCTTAGCCTACCTGCCTGTAGTTTCTGCTGATACTGAGCTCCAGTGTTGCCTACCTGTCTGTAGTTTCTGCTGATACTGAGCCCCAGCTTAGCCTACCTGCTTGTAGTTTCTGCTGATACTGAGCTCCAGCTTAACCTACCTGCTTGTAGGATCTGCTGATACTGGGCTCTAGCTTAACCTACCTGCTTGTAGTTTCTCCTGACACTGAGCTCCAGCTTAGCCTACCTGCTTGTAGTTTCTGCTAATACTGAGCTCCAGCTTAGCCTATCTGCCTGTAGTTTCTACTGATAATGAGCTCCAGTTCAGCCTACCTGCTTGTAGTTTCTGCTGATACTGAGCTCCAGCTTAGCCTACCTGCTTGTAGTTTCTGCTGATACTGAACTCTAGCTTAGCCTACCTGATTGTAGATTCTGCTGATACTGAGCACCATCTTAGCCTACCTGCTTGTATTTTCTGCTAAAACTGATCTCCAGCTTAGCCCACCTGCGTGTAGTATCTTCTGATACTGAGCTCCAACTTAGCCTACCTGCTTGTAGTTTCTGCTGAAACTGAGCTCCAGCATAGCCTACCTGCTTGTATTTTCTGCTAATACTGATCTCCAGCTTAGCCCACCTGCGGGTAGTATCTTCTGATACTGAGCTCCAGCTTAGCCTACCTGCTTGTAGTTTCTGCTGATACTGAGCTCCAGCATAGCATACCTGCTTGTAGTTTCTGCTGATACTGAGCTCCAGCTTAGCCTCCCTGCTTGTAGTTTCTGCTGATACTGAGCTCCAGCTTAGCCCACCTGCTTGTAGTTTCTGCTGATACTGAGCTCCAGCTTAGCCTACCTGCTTGTAGTTTCTGCTGATACTGAGATACAGCTTAGCCTACCTCCTTGTAGTTTCTGCTGAAACTGAGCTAAAGCGTAGCCTGCCTGCTTGTAGTTTCTGCTAATACTGAGTTCAAGCTTAGCCTACCTGCTTGTAGCTTCTGCTGATACTGAGCTTCAGCTTGGCCCACCAGCTTGTAGTTTATTTTAATACTGAGCTCCATCTTAGCCCACCAGCTTGTAGTTTCTGTTAATACTGAGCACCAGCTTAGCCTACCAGCTTATAGTTTCTGTTTATACTGAGCTCCAGCTTAGCCTACCTGCTTATAGTTCCTGCTGATACTGAGCTCCAGCTTAGCCTACCTGCTTGTAGTTTCTGCTGATACTGAGCTCTAGCTTAGCCTACCTGCTTGTAGTTTCTGCTGATACTGAGCTCCAGCTTAGCCTACCTGCTTGTAGTTTCTGCTGATACTGAACTCTAGCTTAGCCTACCTGATTGTAGATTCTGCTGATACTTAGCTCCAGCTTAGCCCACCAGCTTGTAGTTTCTGATAATACTGAACTTCATCTTATCCCACTAGCTTGTAGTTTCTGCTGATACTGAGCTCCAGCTTAGCCTACCTGCTTGTATTTTCTGCTAAAACTGATCTCCAGCTTAGCCCACCTGCGTGTAGTATCTTCTGATACTGAGCTCCAACTTAGCCTACCTGCTTGTAGTTTCTGCTGAAACTGAGCTCCAGCATAGCCTACCTGCTTGTATTTTCTGCTAATACTGATCTCCAGCTTAGCCCACCTGCGTGTAGTATCTTCTGATACTGAGCTCCAGCTTAGCCTACCTGCTTGTAGTTTCTGCTGATACTGAGCTCCAGCATAGCCTACCTGCTTGTAGTTTCTGCTGATACTGAGCTCCAGCTTAGCCTCCCTGCATGTAGTTTCTGCTGATACTGAGCTCCAGCTTAGCCTACCTGCTTGTAGTTTCTGCTGATACTGAGCTCCAGCTTAGCCTACCTGCTTGTAGTTTCTGCTGATACTGAGATACAGCTTAGCCTACCTCCTTGTAGTTTCTGCTGAAACTCAGCTAAAGCGTAGCCTACCTGCTTGTAGTTTCTGCTAATACTGAGTTCCAGCTTAGCCTACCTGCTTGTAGCTTCTGCTGATACTGAGCTCTAGCTTAGCCTACCTGATTGTAGATTCTGCTGATACTGAGCTCCAGCTTAGCCTACCTGCTTGTAGTTTCTGCTGATACTGAACTCTAGCTTAGCCTACCTGATTGTAGATTCTGCTGATACTGAGCTCCAGCTTAGCCCACCAGCTTGTAGTTTCTGTTAATACTGAGCTCCAGCTTAGCCCACCTGCTTGTAGTTTCTGCTAATACTGAGCTCCAGCTTAGCCTACCTGCTTGTAGTTTCTGTTAATACTAAGCTCCAGCTTAACCTACCTGCTTGTAGTTCCTGCTAATACTGAGCTCCAGCTTAGCCCACCAGCTTGTAGTTTCTGCTAATACTGAACTTCATCTTATCCCACTAGCTTGTAGTTTCTGCTGATACTGAGCACCAGCTTAGCCTACCTGCTTGTATTTTCTGCTAAAACTGATCTCCAGCTTAGCCCACCTGCGTGTAGTATCTTCTCATACTGAGCTCCAACTTAGCCTACCTGCTTGTAGTTTCTGCTGAAACTGAGCTCCAGCATAGCCTACCTGCTTGTATTTTCTGCTAATACTGATCTCCAGCTTAGCCCACCTGCGTGTAGTATCTTCTGATACTGAGCTCCAGCTTAGCCTACCTGCTTGTAGTTTCTGCTGATACTGAGCTCCAGCATAGCCTACCTGCTTGTAGTTTCTGCTGATACTGAGCTCCAGCTTAGCCTCCCTGCTTGTAGTTTCTGCTGATACTGAGCTCCAGCTTAGCCTACCTGCTTGTAGTTTCTGCTGATACTGAGCTCCAGCTTAGCCTACCTGCTTGTAGTTTCTGCTGATACTGAGATACAGCTTAGCCTACCTCCTTGTAGTTTCTGCTGAAACTGAGCTAAAGCGTAGCCTACCTGCTTGTAGTTTCTGCTAATACTGAGTTCCAGCTTAGCCTACCTGCTTGTAGCTTCTGCTGATACTGAGCTCCAGCTTGGCCCACCAGCTTGTAGTTTATGTTAATACTGAGCTCCATCTTAGCCCACCAGCTTGTAGTTTCTGTTAATACTGAGCACCAGCTTAGCCTACCAGCTTATAGTTTCTGCTAATACTGAGCTCCAGCTTAGCCTACCTGCTTATAGTTCCTGCTGATACTGAGCTCCAGCTTAGCCTACCTGCTTGTAGTTTCTGCTGATACTGAGCTCTAGCTTAGCCTACCTGATTGTAGATTCTGCTGATACTGAGCTCCAGCTTAGCCTACCTGCTTGTAGTTTCTGCTGATACTGAACTCTAGCTTAGCCTACCTGATTGTAGATTCTGCTGATACTGAGCTCCAGCTTAGCCCACCAGCTTGTAGTTTCTGTTAATACTGAGCTCCAGCTTAGCCCACCTGCTTGTAGTATCTGCTAATACTGAGCTCCAGCTTAGCCTACCTGCTTGTAGTTTCTGCTGATACTGAGCTCCAGCATAGCCTACCTGCTTGTAGTTTCTGCTGATACTGAGCTCCAGCTTAGCCTACCTGCTTGTAGTTTCTGCTGATACTGAGCTCCAGCTTAGCCTACCTGCTTGTAGTTTCTGCTGATACTGAGCTCCAGCTTAGCCTACCTGCTTGTAGTTTCTGCTGATACTGAGATACAGCTTAGCCTACCTCCTTGTAGTTTCTGCTGAAACTGAGCTAAAGCGTAGCCTACCTGCTTGTAGTTTCTGCTAATACTGAGTTCCAGCTTAGCCTACCTGCTTGTAGCTTCTGCTGATACTGAGCTCCAGCTTGGCCCACCAGCTTGTAGTTTATGTTAATACTGAGCTCCATCTTAGCCCACCAGCTTGTAGTTTCTGTTAATACTGAGCACCAGCTTAGCCTACCAGCTTATAGTTTCTGCTAATACTGAGCTCCAGCTTAGCCTACCTGCTTATAGTTCCTGCTGATACTGAGCTCCAGCTTAGCATACCTGCTTGTAGTTTCTGCTGATACTGAGCTCTAGCTTAGCCTACCTGATTGTAGTTTCTGCTGATACTGAGCTCCAGCTTAGCCTACCTGCTTGTAGTTTCTGCTGATACTGAACTCTAGCTTAGCCTACCTGATTGTAGATTCTGCTGATACTGAGCTCCAGCTTAGCCCACCAGCTTGTAGTTTCTGTTAATACTGAGCTCCAGCTTAGCCCACCTGCTTGTAGTTTCTGCTAATACTGAGCTCCAGCTTAGCCTACCTGCTTGTAGTTTCTGTTAATACTGAGCTCCAGCTTAGCCTACCTGCTTGTAGTTCCTGCTAATACTGAGCTCCAGCTTAGCCCACCAGCTTGTAGTTTCTGCTAATACTGAACTTCATCTTATCCCACTAGCTTGTAGTTTCTGCTGATACTGAGCTCCAGCTTAGCCTACCTGCTTGTATTTTCTGCTATAACTGATCTCCAGCTTAGCCCACCTGCTTGTAGTATCTTCTGATACTGAGCTCCAACTTAGACTACCTGCTTGTAGTTTCTGCTGAAACTGAGCTCCAGCATAGCCTACCTGCTTGTATTTTCTGCTAATACTGATCTCCAGCTTAGCCCACCTGCGTGTAGTATCTTCTGATACTGAGCTCCAGCTTAGCCTACCTGCTTGTAGTTTCTGCTGATACTGAGCTCCAGCATAGCCTACCTGCTTGTAGTTTCTGCTGATACTGAGCTCCAGCTTAGCCTCCCTGCTTGTAGTTTCTGCTGATACTGAGCTCCAGCTTTGCCTACCTGCTTGTAGTTTCTGCTGATACTGAGCTCCAGCTTAGCCTACCTGCTTGTAGTTTCTGCTGATACTGAGATACAGCTTAGCCTACCTCCTTGTAGTTTCTGCTGAAACTCAGCTAAAGCGTAGCCTACCTGCTTGTAGTTTCTGCTAATACTGAGTTCCAGCTTAGCCTACCAGCTTGTAGCTTCTGCTGATACTGAGCTCTAGCTTAGCCTACCTGCTTGTAGTTTTTGCTGATACTGAGCTCCAGCTTAGCCTACCTGCCTGTAGTTTCTGCTGATACTGAGCTCCAGCGTTGCCTACCTGTCTGTAGTTTCTGCTGATACTGAGCCCCAGCTTAGCCTACCTGCTTGTAGTTTCTGCTGATACTGAGCTCCAGCTTAGCCTACCTGCTTGTAGGATCTGCTGATACTGGGCTCTAGCTTAACCTACCTGCTTGTAGTTTCTCCTGACACTGAGCTCCAGCTTAGCCTACCTGCTTGTAGTTTCTGCTAATACTGAGCTCCAGCTTAGCCTATCTGCCTGTAGTTTCTACTGATAATGAGCTCCAGTTCAGCCTACCTGCTTGTAGTTTCTGCTGATACTGAGCTCCAGCTTGGCCCACCAGCTTGTAGTTTATGTTAATACTGAGTTCCATCTTAGCCCACCAGCTTGTAGTTTCTGTTAATACTGAGCTCCAGCTTAGCCTCCCTGCTTGTAGTTTCTGCTGATACTGAGCTCCAGCTTTGCCTACCTGCTTGTAGTTTCTGCTGATACTGAGCTCCAGCTTAGCCTACCTGCTTGTAGTTTCTGCTGATACTGAGATACAGCTTAGCCTACCTCCTTGTAGTTTCTGCTAAAACTCAGCTAAAGCGTAGCCTACCTGCTTGTAGTTTCTGCTAATACTGAGTTCCAGCTTAGCCTACCAGCTTGTAGCTTCTGCTGATACTGAGCTCTAGCTTAGCCTACCTGCTTGTAGTTTTTGCTGATACTGAGCTCCAGCTTAGCCTACCTGCTTGTAGTTTCTGCTGATACTGAGATACAGCTTAGCCTACCTCCTTGTAGTTTCTGCTGAAACTCAGCTAAAGCGTAGCCTACCTGCTTGTAGTTTCTGCTAATACTGAGCTCCAGCTTAGCCTCCCTGCTTGTAGTTTCTGCTGATACTGAGCTCCAGCTTTGCCTACCTGCTTGTAGTTTCTGCTGATACTGAGCTCCAGCTTAGCCTACCTGCTTGTAGTTTCTGCTGATACTGAGATACAGCTTAGCCTACCTCCTTGTAGTTTCTGCTAAAACTCAGCTAAAGCGTAGCCTACCTGCTTGTAGTTTCTGCTAATACTGAGTTCCAGCTTAGCCTACCTGCTTGTAGCTTCTGCTGATACTGAGCTCCAGCTTGGCCCACCAGCTTGTAGTTTATGTTAATACTGAGCTCCATCTTAGCCCACCAGCTTGTAGTTTCTGTTAATACTGAGCACCAGCTTAGCCTACCAGCTTATAGTTTCTGCTAATACTGAGCTCCAGCTTAGCCTACCTGCTTATAGTTCCTGCTGATACTGAGCTCCAGCTTAGCCTACCTGCTTGTAGTTTCTGCTGATACTGAGCTCTAGCTTAGCCTACCTGATTGTAGATTCTGCTGATACTGAGCTCCAGCTTAGCCTACCTGCTTGTAGTTTCTGCTGATACTGAACTCTAGCTTAGCCTACCTGATTGTAGATTCTGCTGATACTGAGCTCCAGCTTAGCCCACCAGCTTGTAGTTTCTGTTAATACTGAGCTCCAGCTTAGCCCACCTGCTTGTAGTATCTGCTAATACTGAGCTCCAGCTTAGCCTACCTGCTTGTAGTTTCTGTTAATACTGAGCTCCAGCTTAGCCTACCTGCTTGTAGTTCCTGCTAATACTGAGCTCCAGCTTAGCCCACCAGCTTGTAGTTTCTGATAATACTGAACTTCATCTTATCCCACTAGCTTGTAGTTTCTGCTGATACTGAGCTCCAGCTTAGCCTACCTGCTTGTATTTTCTGCTATAACTGATCTCCAGCTTAGCCCACCTGCTTGTAGTATCTTCTGATACTGAGCTCCAACTTAGACTACCTGCTTGTAGTTTCTGCTGAAACTGAGCTCCAGCATAGCCTACCTGCTTGTATTTTCTGCTAATACTGATCTCCAGCTTAGCCCACCTGCGTGTAGTATCTTCTGATACTGAGCTCCAGCTTAGCCTACCTGCTTGTAGTTTCTGCTGATACTGAGCTCCAGCATAGCCTACCTGCTTGTAGTTTCTGCTGATACTGAGCTCCAGCTTAGCCTCCCTGCTTGTAGTTTCTGCTGATACTGAGCTCCAGCTTTGCCTACCTGCTTGTAGTTTCTGCTGATACTGAGCTCCAGCTTAGCCTACCTGCTTGTAGTTTCTGCTGATACTGAGATACAGCTTAGCCTACCTCCTTGTAGTTTCTGCTGAAACTCAGCTAAAGCGTAGCCTACCTGCTTGTAGTTTCTGCTAATACTGAGTTCCAGCTTAGCCTACCAGCTTGTAGCTTCTGCTAATACTGATCTCCAGCTTAGCCCACCTGCGTGTAGTATCTTCTGATACTGAGCTCCAGCTTAGCCTACCTGCTTGTAGTTTCTGCTGATACTGAGCTCCAGCATAGCATACCTGCTTGTAGTTTCTGCTGATACTGAGCTCCAGCTTAGCCTCCCTGCTTGTAGTTTCTGCTGATACTGAGCTCCAGCTTAGCCTACCTGCTTGTAGTTTCTGCTGATACTGAGCTCCAGCTTAGCCTACCTGCTTGTAGTTTCTGCTGATACTGAGATACAGCTTAGCCTACCTCCTTGTAGTTTCTGCTGAAACTGAGCTAAAGCGTAGCCTGCCTGCTTGTAGTTTCTGCTAATACTGAGTTCAAGCTTAGCCTACCTGCTTGTAGCTTCTGCTGATACTGAGCTTCAGCTTGGCCCACCAGCTTGTAGTTTATTTTAATACTGAGCTCCATCTTAGCCCACCAGCTTGTAGTTTCTGTTAATACTGAGCACCAGCTTAGCCTACCAGCTTATAGTTTCTGTTTATACTGAGCTCCAGCTTAGCCTACCTGCTTATAGTTCCTGCTGATACTGAGCTCCAGCTTAGCCTACCTGCTTGTAGTTTCTGCTGATACTGAGCTCTAGCTTAGCCTACCTGATTGTAGATTCTGCTGATACTGAGCTCCAGCTTAGCCTACCTGCTTGTAGTTTCTGCTGATACTGAACTCTAGCTTAGCCTACCTGATTGTAGATTCTGCTGATACTTAGCTCCAGCTTAGCCCACCAGCTTGTAGTTTCTGATAATACTGAACTTCATCTTATCCCACTAGCTTGTAGTTTCTGCTGATACTGAGCTCCAGCTTAGCCTACCTGCTTGTATTTTCTGCTAAAACTGATCTCCAGCTTAGCCCACCTGCGTGTAGTATCTTCTGATACTGAGCTCCAACTTAGCCTACCTGCTTGTAGTTTCTGCTGAAACTGAGCTCCAGCATAGCCTACCTGCTTGTATTTTCTGCTAATACTGATCTCCAGCTTAGCCCACCTGCGTGTAGTATCTTCTGATACTGAGCTCCAGCTTAGCCTACCTGCTTGTAGTTTCTGCTGATACTGAGCTCCAGCATAGCCTACCTGCTTGTAGTTTCTGCTGATACTGAGCTCCAGCTTAGCCTCCCTGCATGTAGTTTCTGCTGATACTGAGCTCCAGCTTAGCCTACCTGCTTGTAGTTTCTGCTGAAACTCAGCTAAAGCGTAGCCTACCTGCTTGTAGTTTCTGCTAATACTGAGTTCCAGCTTAGCCTACCTGCTTGTAGCTTCTGCTGATACTGAGCTCCAGCTTAGCCTACCTGCTTGTTGTTTCTGTTAATACTGAGCTGCAGCTTAGCCTACCTGCGTTTAGTTTCTGTTAATACTGAGCTCTAGCTTAGCCTACCTGCTTTTAGTTTCTGCTGATATTGAGATCCAGCTTAGCCTACCTGCTTGTAGTTTCTGCTGATACTGAGCTCTAGCTTAGCCTACCTGCTTGTAGTTTCTGCTGATACTGAGCTCTAGCTTAGCCTACCTGCTTGTAGTTTTTGCTGATACTGAGCTCTAGCTTAGCCTACCTGCTTGTAGTTTTTGCTGATACTGAGCTCTAGCTTAGCCTACCTGCTTGTAGTTTCTGCTGATACTGAGCCCCATCTTAGCCTACCTGCCTGTAGTTTCTGCTGATACTGAGCTCCAGCGTTGCCTACCTGTCTGTAGTTTCTGCTGATACTGAGCCCCAGCTTAGCCTACCTGCTTGTAGTTTCTGCTAAAACTGATCTCCAGCTTAGCCCACCTGCGTGTAGTATCTTCTGATACTGAGCTCCAACTTAGCCTACCTGCTTGTAGTTTCTGCTGAAAATGAGCTCCAGCATAGCCTACCTGCTTGTATTTTCTGCTAATACTGATCTCCAGCTTAGCCCACCTGCGTGTAGTATCTTCTGATACTGAGCTCCAGCTTAGCCTACCTGCTTGTAGTTTCTGCTGATACTGAGCTCCAGCATAGCCTACCTGCTTGTAGTTTCTGCTGATACTGATCTCCAGCTTAGCCTCCCTGCTTGTAGTTTCTGCTGATACTGAGCTCCAGCTTAGCCTACCTGCTTGTAGTTTCTGCTGATACTGAGCTCCAGCTTAGCCTACCTGCTTGTAGTTTCTGCTGATACTGAGATACAGCTTAGCCTACCTCCTTGTAGTTTCTGCTGAAACTCAGCTAAAGCGTAGCCTACCTGCTTGTAGTTTCTGCTAATACTGAGTTCCAGCTTAGCCTACCTGCTTGTAGCTTCTGCTGATACTGAGCTCTAGCTTAGCCTACCTGCTTGTAGTTTTTGCTGATACTGAGCTCTAGCTTAGCCTACCTGCCTGTAGTTTCTGCTGATACTGAGCTCCAGTGTTGCCTACCTGTCTGTAGTTTCTGCTGATACTGAGCCCCAGCTTAGCCTACCTGCTTGTAGTTTCTGCTGATACTGAGCTCCAGCTTAGCCTACCTGCTTGTAGTTTCTCCTGACACTGAGCTCCATCTTAGCCCACCAGCTTGTAGTTTCTGTTAATACTGAGCACCAGCTTAGCCTACCAGCTTATAGTTTCTGTTTATACTGAGCTCCAGCTTAGCCTACCTGCTTATAGTTCCTGCTGATACTGAGCTCCAGCTTAGCCTACCTGCTTGTAGTTTCTGCTGATACTGAGCTCTAGCTTAGCCTACCTGATTGTAGATTCTGCTGATACTGAGCTCCAGCTTAGCCTACCTGCTTGTAGTTTCTGCTGATACTGAACTCTAGCTTAGCCTACCTGATTGTAGATTCTGCTGATACTTAGCTCCAGCTTAGCCCACCAGCTTGTAGTTTCTGATAATACTGAACTTCATCTTATCCCACTAGCTTGTAGTTTCTGCTGATACTGAGCTCCAGCTTAGCCTACCTGCTTGTATTTTCTGCTAAAACTGATCTCCAGCTTAGCCCACCTGCGTGTAGTATCTTCTGATACTGAGCTCCAACTTAGCCTACCTGCTTGTAGTTTCTGCTGAAACTGAGCTCCAGCATAGCCTACCTGCTTGTAGTTTCTGCTAATACTGAGCTCCAGCTTAGCCCACCTGCGTGTAGTATCTTCTGATACTGAGCTCCAGCTTAGCCTACCTGCTTGTAGTTTCTGCTGATACTGAGCTCCAGCATAGCCTACCTGCTTGTAGTTTCTGCTGATACTGAGCTCCAGCTTAGCCTCCCTGCATGTAGTTTCTGCTGATACTGAGCTCCAGCTTAGCCTACCTGCTTGTAGTTTCTGCTGATACTGAGCTCCAGCTTAGCCTACCTGCTTGTAGTTTCTGCTGATACTGAGATACAGCTTAGCCTACCTCCTTGTAGTTTCTGCTGAAACTCAGCTAAAGCGTAGCCTACCTGCTTGTAGTTTCTGCTAATACTGAGTTCCAGCTTAGCCTACCTGCTTGTAGCTTCTGCTGATACTGAGCTCCAGCTTAGCCTACCTGCTTGTTGTTTCTGTTAATACTGAGCTGCAGCTTAGCCTACCTGCGTTTAGTTTCTGTTAATACTGAGCTCTAGCTTAGCCTACCTGCTTTTAGTTTCTGCTGATATTGAGATCCAGCTTAGCCTACCTGCTTGTAGTTTCTGCTGATACTGAGCTCTAGCTTAGCCTACCTGCTTGTAGTTTCTGCTGATACTGAGCTCTAGCTTAGCCTACCTGCTTGTAGTTTTTGCTGATACTGAGCTCTAGCTTAGCCTACCTGCTTGTAGTTTTTGCTGATACTGAGCTCTAGCTTAGCCTACCTGCTTGTAGTTTCTGCTGATACTGAGCCCCATCTTAGCCTACCTGCCTGTAGTTTCTGCTGATACTGAGCTCCAGCGTTGCCTACCTGTCTGTAGTTTCTGCTGATACTGAGCCCCAGCTTAGCCTACCTGCTTGTAGTTTCTGCTAAAACTGATCTCCAGATTAGCCCACCTGCGTGTAGTATCTTCTGATACTGAGCTCCAACTTAGCCTACCTGCTTGTAGTTTCTGCTGAAAATGAACTCCAGCATAGCCTACCTGCTTGTATTTTCTGCTAATACTGATCTCCAGCTTAGCCCACCTGCGTGTAGTATCTTCTGATACTGAGCTCCAGCTTAGCCTACCTGCTTGTAGTTTCTGCTGATACTGAGCTCCAGCATAGCCTACCTGCTTGTAGTTTCTGCTGATACTGATCTCCAGCTTAGCCTCCCTGCTTGTAGTTTCTGCTGATACTGAGCTCCAGCTTAGCCTACCTGCTTGTAGTTTCTGCTGATACTGAGCTCCAGCTTAGCCTACCTGCTTGTAGTTTCTGCTGATACTGAGATACAGCTTAGCCTACCTCCTTGTAGTTTCTGCTGAAACTCAGCTAAAGCGTAGCCTACCTGCTTGTAGTTTCTGCTAATACTGAGTTCCAGCTTAGCCTACCTGCTTGTAGCTTCTGCTGATACTGAGCTCTAGCTTAGCCTACCTGCTTGTAGTTTTTGCTGATACTGAGCTCTAGCTTAGCCTACCTGCCTGTAGTTTCTGCTGATACTGAGCTCCAGTGTTGCCTACCTGTCTGTAGTTTCTGCTGATACTGAGCCCCAGCTTAGCCTACCTGCTTGTAGTTTCTGCTGATACTGAGCTCCAGCTTAG
This sequence comes from Bombina bombina, assembly GCF_027579735.1. NCBI lineage: Eukaryota > Metazoa > Chordata > Amphibia > Anura > Bombinatoridae > Bombina > Bombina bombina. The sequence continues at coordinate 17,282,528 of NC_069500.1, forward strand.
TCTACCTGCTTGTAGGATCTGCTGATACTGGGCTCTAGCTTAACCTACCTGCTTGTAGTTTCTCCTGACACTGAGCTCCAGCTTAGCCTACCTGCTTGTAGTTTCTGCTAATACTGAGCTCCAGCTTAGCCTATCTGCCTGTAGTTTCTACTGATAATGAGCTCCAGTTCAGCCTACCTGCTTGTAGTTTCTGCTGATACTGAGCTCCAGCTTGGCCCACCAGCTTGTAGTTTATGTTAATACTGAGCTCCATCTTAGCCCACCAGCTTGTAGTTTCTGTTAATACTGAGCACCAGCTTAGCCTACCAGCTTATAGTTTGTAGCTTGTAGGCTAAGCTGGAGCTCAGTATTAGCAGAAACTACAAGCAGGTAGGCTAAGCTGGAGCTCAGTATCAGCAGAAACTAAAAACAGGTAGGCTAAGCTAGAGCTCAGTATTAGCAGAAACTCTCTATCCATCCTGTGCCTACTAGTGTCAGTTCAGTTTCCACCTTTTTTTGAAAAAGGTAGGCTAAACTGGAGTTTAGTATTAGCAAAAAGCAAGAAGGTAGAGTAACTTGGAGATTGGTTTCAGCATTAACTAAAATCTGGTAGGTGAATTTGGAGCTTAGCCTACCTGCTTGTAGTTTCTGCTGATACTGAGCTCCAGCTTAGCCTACCTGCTTGTAGTTTCTGCTGATACTGAGTTCCAGCTTAGCCTACCTGCTTGTAGTTTCTGCAAATACTGAGCTCCAGCTTAGCCTACCTGCTTGTAGTTTCAGCTAATATTGAGTTATAGCTTAGCCTACCTGTTTTTAGTTTCTGCTGATACTAAGCTCCAGCTTAGCCTACCTGCTTGTAGTTTCTGCTGATACTGAGCTCCAGCTTAGCCTACCTGCTTGTAGTTTCTGCTGATACTGAGCTCCAGCTTAGCCTACCTGCTTGTAGTTTCTGCTGATACTGAGCTCCAGCTTAGCCTACCTGCTTGTAGTTTCTGCTGATACTGAGCTCCAGCTTAGCCTACCTGCTTGTAGTTTCTGCTGATACTTAGCTCCAGCTTAGCCTACCTGCTTGTAGTTTATGCTGATACTGAGCTCTAGCTTAGCCTATCTGCTTGTAGTTTCTGCTAATACTGAGCTCCACCTTAGCCCACCTGCTTGTAGTTTCTGCTGATACTGAGCTTCAGCTTAGTCTACCTGCTTGTAGTTTCTGCTAATACTGAGCTCCACCTTAGCCCACCTGCTTGTAGTTTCTGCTAATACTGAGCTCCACCTTAGCCCACCTGCTTGTAGTTTATGCTAATACTGAGCTCCACCTTAGTCTACCTGCTTGTAGTTTCTGTTGATACAGAGCTCCATCTTAGCCTACCTGCTTGTAGTTTCTGCTAATACTGAGCTCTAGCTTAGCCTACCTGTTTTTAGTTTCTGCTGATACTGAGCTCCAGCTTAGCCTACCTGTTTTTAGTTTCTGCTGATACTGAGCTCCACCTTAGTCTACCTGCTTGTAGTTTCTGCTAATACTGAGCTCCAGCTTAGCCTACCTGCATGTAGTTTCTGCTGATACTGAGCTCTAGTTTAGCCTACCTGCTTGTAGTTTCTGCTGATATTGAGCTACAGCTTAGCCTACCTGCTTGTAGTTTCTGCTGATACTGAGCTCTAGCTTAGCCTACCTGATTGTAGTTTCTGCTAATACTGAGCTCGAGCTTAGCCTACCTGCTTGTAGTTTCTGCTAATACTGAGCTCGAGCTTAGCCTACCTGCTTGTAGTTTCTGCTAATACTGAGCTCGAGCTTAGCCTACCTGCTTGTAGTTTCTGCTAATACTGAGCTCGAGCTTAGCCTACCTGCTTGTAGTTTCTGCTAATACTGAGCTCGAGCTTAGCCTACCTGCTTGTAGTTTCTGCTAATACTGAGCTCGAGCTTAGCCTACCTGCTTGTAGTTTCTGCTGATACTGAGCTCCATCTTAGCCTGCCTGTTTTTAGTTTCTGCTGATACTGAACTCGAGCTTAGCCTACCTGCTTGTAGTTTCTGCTGATACTGAGCTCGAGCTTAGCCTACCTGCTTGTAGTTTCTGCTGATACTGAGCTCGAGCTTAGCCTACCTGCTTGTAGTTTCTGCTAATACTGAGCTCTAGCTTAGCCTACCTGTTTTTAGTTTCTGCTGATACTGAGCTCCAGCTTAGCCTACCTTCTTGTAGTTTCTGCTAATACTGAGCTCGAGCTTAGCCTACCTGCTTGTAGTTTCTGCTGATACTGAGCTCCACCTTAGTCTACCTGCTTGTAGTTTCTGTTGATACAGAGCTCCAGCTTAGCCTACCTGCTTGTAGTTTCTGCTAATACTGAGCTCCACCTTAGCCCACCTGCTTGTAGTTTATGCTAATACTGAGCTCCACCTTAGTCTACCTGCTTGTAGTTTCTGTTGATACAGAGCTCCAGCTTAGCCTACCTGCTTGTAGTTTCTGCTGATACTGAGCTCCAGCTTAGCCTACCTGCTTGTAGTTTCTGCTGATACTTAGCTCCAGCTTAGCCTACCTGCTTGTAGTTTATGCTGATACTGAGCTTCAGCTTAGCCTATCTGCTTGTAGTTTCTGCTAATACTGAGCTCCACCTTAGCCCACCTGCTTGTAGTTTCTGCTGATACTGAGCTTCAGCTTAGTCTACCTGCTTGTAGTTTCTGCTAATACTGAGCTCCACCTTAGCCCACCTGCTTGTAGTTTCTGCTAATACTGAGCTCCACCTTAGCCCACCTGCTTGTAGTTTATGCTAATACTGAGCTCCACCTTAGTCTACCTGCTTGTAGTTTCTGTTGATACAGAGCTCCATCTTAGCCTACCTGTTTGTAGTTTCTGCTAATACTGAGCTCTAGCTTAGCCTACCTGTTTTTAGTTTCTGCTGATACTGAGCTCCAGCTTAGCCTACCTGTTTTTAGTTTCTGCTGATACTGAGCTTAGGTGGGCTAAGGTGGAGCTCAGTATTAGCAGAAACTACAAGCAGGTGGGCTAAGGTGGAGCTCAGTATTAGCAGAAAGTCAGAAACTACAAGCAGGTAGGCTAAGCTGGAGCTCAGTATTAGCAGAAACTACAAGCAGGTAGGCTAAGCTGGAGCTCAGTATCAGCAGAAATTACAAGCAGGTAGGCTAAGCTAGAGCTCAGTATCAGTGGAAACTACAAGCAGATAGGCTAAGCTGAAGCTCAGTATCAGCATAAACTACAAGCAGGTAGGCTAAGCTGGAGCTCAGTATCAGCAGAAACTACAAGCAGGTAGGCTAAGCTGGAGTCCAGTATCAGCAGAAACTACAAGCAGGTAGGCTAAGCTAGAGCTCAGTATCAGCAGAAACTACAAGCAGGTAGGCTAAGCTGGAGCTCAGTATCAGCAGAAACTACAAGCAGGTAGGCTAAGCTAGAGCTCAGTATCAGCAGAAACTACAAGCAGGTAGGCTAAGCTAGAGCTCAGTATCAGCAGAAACTACAAGCAGGTAGGCTAAGCTAGAGCTCAGTATCAGTGGAAACTACAAGCAGATAGGCTAAGCTGAAGCTCAGTATCAGCATAAACTACAAGCAGGTAGGCTAAGCTGGAGCTCAGTATCAGCAGAAACTACAAGCAGGTAGGCTAAGCTGGAGTCCAGTATCAGCAGAAACTACAAGCAGGTAGGCTAAGCTAGAGCTCAGTATTAGCAGAAAGTCAGAAACTACAAGCAGGTAGGCTAAGCTAGAGCTCAGTATTAGCAGAAACTACAAGCAGGTAGACTAAGCTGGAGCTCAGTATCAGCAGAAATTACAAGCAGGTAGGCTAAGCTAGAGCTCAGTATCAGTGGAAACTACAAGCAGATAGGCTAAGCTGAAGCTCAGTATCAGCATAAACTACAAGCAGGTAGGCTAAGCTGGAGCTCAGTATCAGCAGAAACTACAAGCAGGTAGGCTAAGCTGGAGCCCAGTATCAGCAGAAACTACAAGCAGGTAGGCTAAGCTAGAGCTCAGTATCAGCAGAAACTACAAGCAGGTAGGCTAAGCTGGAGCTCAGTATCAGCAGAAACTACAAGCAGGTAGGCTAAGCTAGAGCTCAGTATCAGCAGAAACTACAAGCAGGTAGGCTAAGCTTAGCCTACCTGCTTGTAGTTTCTGCTGATACTGAGCTCCAGCTTAGCCTACCTGCTTGTAGTTTCTGCTGATACTGAGTTCCAGCTTAGCCTACCTGCTTGTAGTTTCTGCAAATACTGAGCTCCAGCTTAGCCTACCTGCTTGTAGTTTCAGCTAATACTGAGTTATAGCTTAGCCTACCTGTTTTTAGTTTCTGCTGATACTAAGCTCCAGCTTAGCCTACCTGCTTGTAGTTTCTGCTGATACTGAGCTCCAGCTTAGCCTACCTGCTTGTAGTTTCTGCTGATACTGAGCTCCAGCTTAGCCTACCTGCTTGTAGTTTCTGCTGATACTGAGCTCCAGCTTAGCCTACCTGCTTGTAGTTTCTGCTGATACTGAGCTCTAGCTTAGCCTACCTGCTTGTAGTTTCTGCTGATACTGAGCTCCAGCTTAGCCTACCTGCTTGTAGTTTCTGCTGATACTGAGCTCCAGCTTAGCCTTCCTGCTTGTAGTTTCTGCTGATACTGAGCTCTAGCTTAGCCTACCTGCTTGTAGTTTCTGCTGATACTGAGCTCAGCTTAGCCTACCTGCTTGCTCTAGCGTAGCTACTGCTTTGTAATTTCAGCTAATACTGAGTTCTAGCTTTAGCCTACCTGTTTTTAGTTTCTGCTGATAATGAGCTCTAGCTTAGCCTACCTGCTTGTAGTTTCTGCTAATTACTGAGCTCTAGCTTAGCCTACCTGTTTTAGTTTCTGCTGATATTAGCTCCAGCTTAGCCTACCTTCTTGTAGTTCTGCTGATACTGAGCTCTAGCTTAGCCTATTGCTTGTAGTTTCTGCTGATTACTGAGCTCCAGCTTAGCCTACCTGCTTGTAGTTTCATGTGATTCTGAGCTCCAGCTTAAGCCTACCTGGTGTAGTTTTGCTGATACTGGCTCCAGCTTAGTTTACCTGCTTGTAGGCTAAGCTGGAGCTCAGTATTAGCCGAAACTACAAGCAGGTGGGCTAAGCTGGAGCTCAGTATCAGCAGAAACTAAAAACAGGTAGGCTAAGTAGAAAGCTCAGTATTAGCAGAAACTCTCTATCCATTCCTGTGCATATCTAGTGTCAGTTCAGTTTCCACCTTTTTTGAAAAAGGTAGGCTTAACTGGAGTTTAGTATTAGCAAAAGCTAAGAAGGTTAGACTAACTTGGAGATTGGTTTCAGCATTAAATAAAATATGGTAGGTGAATTTGGAGCTTATTATCGGTAGTAACTACAAGAAGGTAGGGTAAACTGGAGCTCAGTATCAGCAGAAACTACAAGCAGGTAGGCTAAATGGAGCTCAGTATCAGCAGAAACTACAAGCAGATAGGCTTAAGCTAGAGCTCAGTATCAGCAGAAACTACAAGCAGATAGGGCTAAGCTAGAGCTCAGTATTAGCAGAAAGTCAAGAAAACTACAAGCAGGTAGGCGTAAGCTAGAGCTCAGTATTAGCAGAAAACTCCAAGCAGGTAGACCCTAAGCTGGGCTCAGTATCAGCAGAAATTACAAGCAAGGTAGGCTAAGCTAGAGCTCAGTTTCAGTGGAAACTACAAGCAGATAGGGCGTAGTGAAGTCAGGATCAGCATAAAACTACAAGCGGTAGGCTAAGCGTTGGAGCTCAGTATCAGCAGAAAACTACTAGGAGGATAGGTAAGCTGGAGCCCAGTATCAGCAGAAACTACAAGCAGGTAGGCTAAGCTAGAGCTCGTATCAAGCAGAAACTACAAGCAGGTAGGCTAGCTGGAGCTCAGTATCAGCAGAATACAAGTCAGGTGGTCTAAGCTGGAGCTCAGTTCAGCAGAAACTTCAAGCAGGTAGGCTAAGCTTAGCATACCTGCTTGTAGTTTCTGCTGATACTGAGCTCAGCTTACCCTACCTGCTTGTTGTTCTGCTGATACTGAGGTTCAGTGTAGCTACCTGCTTGTAGTTTCTGCAAAAATACTGAGCTCCAGCTTAGCCTACCAGCTTGTAGTTTCAGCAATACTGAGTTATAGCTTAGCCTACCTGTTTTAGTTTCTGCTTGATACTAAGCTCCAGCTTAGCCTACCTGCTTGTAGTTTCTGCTGATACTGAGCTCCAGCTTAGCCTACCTGCTTGTAGTTTCTGCTGATACTGAGCTCCAGCTTAGCCTACCTGCTTGTAGTTTCTGCTGATACTGAGCTCCAGCTTAGCCTACCTGCTTGTAGTTTCTGCTGATACTGAGCTCTAGCTTAGCCTACCTGCTTGTAGTTTCTGCTGATACTGAGCTCCCGCTTAGCCTACCTGCTTGTAGTTTCTGCTGATACTGAGCTCCAGCTTAGCCTACCTGCTTGTAGTTTCTGCTGATACTGAGCTCTAGCTTAGCCTACCTGCTTGTAGTTTCTGCTGATACTGAGCTCCAGCTTAGCCTACCTGCTTGTAGTTTCTGCTGATACTGAGTTCCAGCTTAGCCTACCTGCCTGTAGTTTCTGCAAATACTGAGCTCTAGCGTAGCCTACCTGCTTGTAATTTCAGCTAATACTGAGTTCTAGCTTAGCCTACCTGTTTTTAGTTTCTGCTGATACTGAGCTCTAGCTTAGCCTACCTGCTTGTAGTTTCTGCTAATACTGAGCTCTAGCTTAGCCTACCTGTTTTTAGTTTCTGCTGATACTAAGCTCCAGCTTAGCCTACCTTCTTGTAGTTTCTGCTGATACTGAGCTCTAGCTTAGCCTACCTGCTTGTAGTTTCTGCTGATACTGAGCTCCAGCTTAGCCTACCTGCTTGTAGTTTCTGCTGATACTGAGCTCCAGCTTAGCCTACCTGCGTGTAGTTTCTGCTGATACTGAGCTCCAGCTTAGTTTACCTGCTTGTAGGCTAAGCTGGAGCTCAGTATTAGCAGAAACTACAAGCAGGTAGGCTAAGCTGGAGCTCAGTATCAGCAGAAACTAAAAACAGGTAGGCTAAGCTAGAGCTCAGTATTAGCAGAAACTCTCTATCCATCCTGTGCCTACTAGTGTCAGTTCAGTTTCCACCTTTTTTTGAAAAAGGTAGGCTAAACTGGAGTTTAGTATTAGCAAAAAGCAAGAAGGTAGACTAACTTGGAGATTGGTTTCAGCATTAACTAAAATCTGGTAGGTGAATTTGGAGCTTATTATCAGTAGAAACTACAAGCAGGTAGGGTAAACTGGAGCTCAGTATCAGCAGAAACTACAAGCAGGTAGGCTAAACTGGAGCTCAGTATCAGCAGAAACTACAAGCAGATAGGCTAAGCTAGAGCTCAGTATCAGCAGAAACTACAAGCAGATAGGCTAAGCTAGAGCTCAGTATTAGCAGAAAGTCAGAAACTACAAGCAGGTAGGCTAAGCTAGAGCTCAGTATTAGCAGAAACTACAAGCAGGTAGACTAAGCTGGAGCTCAGTATCAGCAGAAATTACAAGCAGGTAGGCTAAGCAAGAGCTCAGTATCAGTGGAAACTACAAGCAGATAGGCTAAGCTGAAGCTCAGTATCAGCATAAACTACAAGCAGGTAGGCTAAGCTGGAGCTCAGTATCAGCAGAAACTACAAGCAGGTAGGCTAAGCTGGAGCCCAGTATCAGCAGAAACTACAAGCAGGTAGGCTAAGCTAGAGCTCAGTATCAGCAGAAACTACAAGCAGGTAGGCTAAGCTGGAGCTCAGTATCAGCAGAAACTACAAGCAGGTAGGCTAAGCTAGAGCTCAGTATCAGCAGAAACTACAAGCAGGTAGGCTAAGCTTAGCCTACCTGCTTGTAGTTTCTGCTGATACTGAGCTCCAGCTTAGCCTACCTGCTTGTAGTTTCTGCTGATACTGAGTTCCAGCTTAGCCTACCTGCTTGTAGTTTCTGCAAATACTGAGCTCCAGCTTAGCCTACCTGCTTGTAGTTTCAGCTAATATTGAGTTATAGCTTAGCCTACCTGTTTTTAGTTTCTGCTGATACTAAGCTCCAGCTTAGCCTACCTGCTTGTAGTTTCTGCTGATACTGAGCTCCAGCTTAGCCTACCTGCTTGTAGTTTCTGCTGATACTGAGCTCCAGCTTAGCCTACCTGCTTGTAGTTTCTGCTGATACTGAGCTCCAGCTTAGCCTACCTGCTTGTAGTTTCTGCTGATACTGAGCTCTAGCTTAGCCTACCTGCTTGTAGTTTCTGCTGATACTGAGCTCCCGCTTAGCCTACCTGCTTGTAGTTTCTGCTGATACTGAGCTCCAGCTTAGCCTACCTGCTTGTAGTTTCTGCTGATACTGAGCTCTAGCTTAGCCTACCTGCTTGTAGTTTCTGCTGATACTGAGCTCCAGCTTAGCCTACCTGCTTGTAGTTTCTGCTGATACTGAGCTCCAGCTTAGCCTACCTGCTTGTAGTTTATGCTGATACTGAGCTTCAGCTTAGCCTATTCACCTACCAGATTTTAGTTAATGCTGAAACCAATCTCCAAGTTAGTCTACCTTCTTGCTTTTTGCTAATACTAAACTCCAGTTTAGCCTACCTTTTTCAAAAAAAGGTGGAAACTGAACTGACACTAGTAGGCACAGGAGGGATAGAGATCCTGCCCTTTCTCCGTGTGGTGAAGATTACTATTATGAGCTCTCTTAATGCAAATGTATTTAAAATATTAACAAGCTTTAATTGCAGTTTATACATCAACTCATTATGTGCATACGTTTTCTATTATTATGATTATTCAAATTAAATGCTACTTTTTATCATGTTTGTAAAAATATAACACATATAAAACTTGTAATATGTATATTGTAAAATGTTTTATATTAACAAAAACTATTATGCACTATATATATATATATATATATATATATATATATATAGTATTGTGGTTTATAATTTGATTCCACGTGACAAAGTGAATTAAGAATTAAAATGTAAAATAATCATTAGTAAATAAAAAAATTCCCACTTAATATAATATTTTTAATTTGATCAACAGGTCTTACCAACACAGGTTGTTCCCTCACTGCCAGTTCTGTACCCGAAGTAACAGGAGCATGTGAATGAGCCATCTGTATTCTCACAATCTCCATTCTGACACCGGCCTGGCCTCATTTGACATTCATCTATATCTGTATGAACAGAACTGTATGTTAGACCTTACATTATTCATGATATAAACTAGTATGTATGATTACATGATAAATGTATTTCTTTCATAAAGGTGAGTGTCACATTTAAGATTCCTCTCCATCCACTATAAAGAGACAAAAACATATCCGGTCTCCTGTGACATCACTAATATGTGACTCCGACCTGCCAATTGCGGCTGGATTTGTTCCTTGTGATACAGAGCACTCTGTAATGTTAGGTTAGCTGAACCATAAGTTACCGTCTACGTGTTTCGGCTGCTGCCTTTGTCAAGATGCCTTCACCATGTTTCTTCCTCCTTATATAGCACTGCACACTTAACCCTTTTCAGTCTGGAATCTTCATCAATACATTGAATTACATACCATTGCACTTTTAACTATCTAGGGTGGCTTGTTAACTTAATTCCCTATGACTATCGACTTAATATGGGCAATGGAATAGAAGCATTTTATCAGTAGCTCTCATCCTATTGGCTGATTTGAATTTGAAGAATCAAATCAGCCAATAGAAACACAAGGAATGCCATATTTAATTGCGTACCTTGAATTCACTATTTAGTGTACGGCGGCGATCGTACAAAGAGGATCCTCCACACTCCATGGCTTCACGGTCGCCGGTCTTCATTTCCATGGTCGCCAGTCTTTAGTTCCGTGGTCCTTGATGAAGATAGAAGAGGTTGCTGCTTGGAAGAAGACTTCACCGCTTGACTTCAGGAAACCGTGAGTACCTATCTGGTGGTTAGAGTAAGGCTTTTTTTTTTTTTTTTAAGATTAGGGATTTGTGCACTGGAAAAGAGCTGAATGCACTTTTAAGGGCAGAAAAAAAGCTGAATGCCCTTTAAAGGGCAATGCCCATACAAATGTCCCTTTAGGGGCAATGGGTAGTTTAGGATTTTATAGTGTTATTTTTTTTTTTTTTTTGGGGGTATGGTGGGTGGAGGGTTTTACTGTTAGGGGGAACTTAGTTTTTTTTAAAGGTAAAAGAGCTGTTTAACTTAGGGCAATACCCAACAAAGGGCCCTTTTAAGAGCTTTTGGTAGTTTAGTATTAGATTAGGGATTAGGTTTAATTTTTTTGATAATTTTATTTATTATTTTATGTAATGTTAGACTTTTTTTATTTTCTGCAATTTTAGATTAATTTAAACAAACACCTAGATTAGGAGTTTGGCGCTATGAGTCAAATAGCAGCATTATGGCCCATAATGCTTAATTTTCCCTAACGCTACTATTATGAGTCTTGTCGGTGTAGGTGGATCGCAAGCCTTTTAGCCTGTAACGCAACGTCAGTACCGTACTTTTAAAAATTAAGTTTTTCAATGGGACTTCCATAGCACCGGTATTACGAGTTTTCATGGGAGGCCAAAAACCGAGTGGTACACCCTATACCATCAAGATCCGTACCGCCATCTAAAAGTCAGTAGTTATGAGTTTTACATTACAAAGCTGCAACATAAAACTCATAACTAAATTGTTAAAAAGTACACTAATATCCATAAACTACCTATTAACCCCTAAACCGAAGCCCTCCCGCACGCAAACACTATAATAAATTTATTAACCCCTATTTTGCCACGCCAGACGTCACCAACACTATTAAAATGTATTAACCCCTATTGTTCCGCTCCCTGGCATTGTCGCCACTATAATAAACCTATAAACCGCTGCCCTCCCGCATCGCAAACACTAAATATTATTAACCCCTAATCTGCCGTCCCCCCACACCGCCACTGTAATAAACCTAATAACCCCCTAAACCGCAAGCTCCCCACAATTAAATATACTAACATAAACCTATAAACCCTTAAACCAAAAGCCCACAACAGCAAAATATACTAAAATAAACCAATTAACACATAAACCAAATGTCCCCACAACGAAATATACTAAAATAAACTAATAACCCCTAAACCTAATGACCTCCTAACTTTATATTAAAATTACAATTTCCCTATCTTAAAATAAATTAAAACTTAGCTGTCAAATTAAATAAATTAATTTTAAACTAAGATAATGATTTAACTACAATTAAACTAACTACCAATTAAATTAAACTAAAATACACATTAAAAAATCCTAACACTACTCTAAAAATTACAAAAAGTATCTAATTACAAAAAATAAAAATAACTAAATTACAAAAAAATCAAACACTAAATTACATAAAATAACAAACAAATGATCAAAAATAAAAAATAATTACACCTAATCTAATAGCCCTATCAAAATAAAAAAGTCCCCCAAAATAAAAAAAAACCCTAGCCTACAATAAACTGCCAATAGCCCTTAAAAGGGCATTTTGGACCGCCAAATAGAACGTCCACGAAGGCCTAACAGCAGTAGCCGCCTAGATGAATGACAACCGGTTCAAACTGAACACAGACAAAACCGAAGTCCTTCTCCTCTGACCCAATAAATCTGCATTGGATGACTCCTGGTGTCACCCTCCAACCCCAGCCGACCATGCACGAAATCTAGGCTTCATGCTGGACTCTTCACTCTCTATGGACCGACAAATCAATGCCATCACCTCAACATGCTTCCACATTCTCCACCTGCTATGGAAATCTTTAAGTGGATCTCTGCCGAAACCAAGAAAACAGTCACCCATGCCCTCGTCAGCAGCCGGTTGGTCTACGGCAACGCACTCTCTACGCCGGCTCCACCATCAAACTCCAAAAGAGACTCCAACATATCCAGAACGCCTCAGTCAGACTCATCCTCGATATCCCGCGTCAATGCCACATAACTGAACACCTAAGGAACCTTCACTGGCTCCCATCAACAAGAGAATCACCTTCAAGCTCCTTACTCACGCGTTCAAGGCCCTACACAACATCGGAACCGAATACATCAACCACTGTGTAAATTTCTACACCCCTGCCAGACAACTCTGATCGACCGACCCAGCACTCGCAGTCATCCCCCGCATCAGCAAAGCCACAGCTGGCAGAAGAGCCTTCTCCCACATGGCAGCAAAGACATGGAACACCCTCCAGCTGCACCTCAGACAATCCACCTCCCTTATAAGGTTTAGAAAGGACCTCAAAATCTGGCTCTTCGACTGTACGCTCCATCCCCCCCCTCCTATCCTCTTCCCTTAGTGCCTTGAGACCCTCACGGGTGATTAGTTCATACTCTATAAGTACCCAATAGATAGACAGATTTGTGGGGCATTGCCCCAAAGATACCAGCTCTTTTACCTGTAAAAAAAAATACAAACACCCCCCAACAATAAAAACCACCACCACCCAACCAACCCCCCCAAATAAAATAACTATCTAAACAAACCTAAGCTAACCATTGCCCTGAAAAGGGCATTTGTATGGGCATTGCCCTTAAAGGGCATTTCGCTCTTTTGCCTTGCCTGAAAAGGGCATTCAGCTCTTTTATGAAAAGCCCAAACCCTAAGCTAAAATCAAAACTCACGAAAAAAAAACATAAAAAAACCTAACACTAACCCCCGATGATCCACTTACTGTTGTTGAAGTCCCGCTTGAAGGATTCATCCAGCCAGCGAAGTCCTCATCCATGCGGCAAGAATTTTTCATCCAGGTGGCCTCTTCTATTTTCATCCATCCGGCAAAGTCCTCATCCAGACAGCAAGAAGTTTTCATCCAAGCAGCCTCTTCTATCTTCATCCATCCGGCGTGGAGCTGGTCCATCCTGAAGACATCCGGCTCAGAGCATCCTCTTCATATGGTCGCCGCCATAAACTGAAGCTTCAATACAAGTGACGCAATCAAAGATGGCGTCCCTTGCATTCCTATTGGTGGAAAGATTTCAATCAGCCAATAGGAATTAGAGCTGTTAAAATCCTATTGGCTGTTCCAATCAGCCAATTGGATTGAGCTCTCATTATATTGGCTGATTGGAACAGCCAATAGTATGAGAGCCCAATCCTATTGGCTGATTGGAACAGCCAATAGGATTTTAGCAGTTCTAATTCCTATTGGCTGATTGAAACCTTTCATCCAATAGGAATGCAAGGGATGCCATCTTTAATTGTGTCACTTGCATTGAAGCTTTAGTTTACGGGGGCTACCGTATGAAAAGGATGTTCTGTGCCGGATGTCTTCAGGATGGACCCGTGCCGGATGGATGAAGATAGAAGAGGCTGCTTGGATGAAGACTTCTTGCCGCCTGGATGAGGACTTCGCCGGATGAAGATAGAAGAGGCAGCCTGGATGAAGACTACTTGCTGCATGGATGAGGACTTCACCGGATGGATGAATCCTTCAAGTGGGACTTCAACAACAGTAAGTGGATCATCGGGGGATAGTGTTAGGTTTTTTTAAGGTTTTTTGGGTGGGTTTTTTTTTTTTAGCTTAGGGTTTGGGAATTTCATAAAAGAGCTGAATGCCCTTTTCAGGGTAAGGCAAAAGAGCTAAATGCCCTTTTAAGGGCAATAGCCATACAAATACCCCTTTAGGGGCAATGGGTAGTTTAGGATTTTTTAGTGTTAGGTTTTTTTTTATTTTTGGTGGTTTGGTGGGTGGGGGTTTTTACTGTATTAGGTTTAATTTTTTAATTTTTGATACACTTATACATGCAGAGACACACACACACACTACATAGCATAAACTTATATAGGCAGACACACACTACACAGCATAAACTTATACATGCAGATACACAGACACTACATAGTAAACACTTATACATGCAGATACACACAAACACACACACACACACACTACATAGCATAAACTTATATAGGCAGATGCACACACACTACACAGCATAAACGTATACATGCAGATACACAGACACTACATAATATACACTTATACATGAAGATACACACACACACACACACACTACATAGCATACACTTATACATGCACATGCACACTTATACATACAGATACACACAAACACACTACATAGCTTACATTTATACATGCAGATATACACACACACACACACACACTACATAGCATACATGTATACATGCAGATACACACACACACTTCTACATACAGATACACACACACACTACATAGCTTACACTTGTACATACAGATACACACACACACACACACTACATAGCATACACTTATACATGCAGATACACACACACTTATAGATACAGATAGACACACACACTATATCATATATGGGTATTTGTAATTCATTGTATGGGGTCCTGGGGTTGGCAAGCACATTAGCTGGCAGTCTGGGGCTGCCACTGTTCATTGCCCTGGTGTTAGCACTGCTCATCGTATAAAACTGAAGACATGCTAGTATTATCACCAGGGGTTAGACATCATCACTACCAGAGGTTAGAGGTCACCATTACCTGAGGTCAGCGGGTATACTGCCTTCTTACTCCTGCTTAACCCACACACCATTCCTTTTCCACAGGGAATCTAACAGGTATCAAATCCTGGGAGAGAAAAGCCAGCTGCTTCTGAGTTTAAGCCTAATAGAATTTAAAACAGCAGGACAGACCCCTAAAATTGTGACTGTCCCATGAAAATTGGGACAGTTGGGGGGTATGCCCTAGTCTTCAGATGGTCACTCATGGACTTAGGTGATCATACGTTCAGTGGAGGCTCCTCCATTTGAGCACTGCTGCACGTGAACACCCAAAGAAAAAGGGAAAAAAAGAAAGAAAATATTTTTTTGGCTGAATAAATATAATTTCTCCTATTGGAAAAATTATATTTATTCAGCCAAAAATTTTTTAGTCTAAACTGTCAAGTTTCATAAAAAAAAAACTTTTATATACCTCTATACTTCTCTACCGCACGTGCGGTAGAGAAGTATAGCCTGCCATATCCATTTGCATATTTTTCCTATGTGCCTGCAGCGCCGCCCATAACAGAGCCTATACCTTTCTTAATCGCACAATTTTTAATGCGCGTTTTGGGCTATTTGTATGGGCAGCCAGCAGGGGGAGCACTTTTTTTCAAGTTTTCTTTTTTTTTGCTGGCTGTGATGATCGAATGCACAAGCCAGGCAGGAACAGGAAGAAAGCTCAGTGCACATCCAATAGCCAGTCAGTGGGTGATTTGGGGATAGTAAGCCTATGATGCAGCCTGCAGGAGTATCTAGTGTCCCACTGCATAAGAGCTGCATGACCCAGGGACGTTGGTGTTACAGCATTGAGATGAGAAGGTAATACCTTACTTACACTGTGTCATTATAGGCTCTGTCTCTACCATGACACCATCCAGAAATAGGAGTCCCGTTACTGCCAATTCTATATTTTCCTTGCTTGCTGTGATCATGGATGATTGATCCATGAATGATCACAGCAAGCAAGAAAATTATAGAATTGGCAGCAACGGGATTCCTCTTTCTGCAGCCAGCTTGCAGTTGTGACTCGTGGGCTCCATAAAGAGAGGTATTTTTTTCTAAAACAGACAGGCAAATCAGGCTTTATTAGCTCAATAGCTCACACAGAAAATAAATCAGTGATTTATTTTCTGAGTGAACTATTGAGCTAATAAAGCCTGATTTGGCTGTCTGTTTTAGAAAAAAATACCTCTTTTTATGGAACCCACAAGTCACAACTGGTCACTGCAATTTCTAATTGACAGGCAGGGATTAAAAGAACATTGGAAATTGTCTGTCTTTTTCACCCTCCACTGGGCTTGGAAGGGAGGTCTGTGGGTTTATTTATGGTTTGTTTATTTTTACAAGCCCTTAAACTTGCAGAAATCCTTTCAAGTAAACACCCCCTCCTGTGTGAAACTGCAAATTGTTTTCATGGCGGGTCAGCATGGAGGAGAAGGGAAGGCACTGACAGTTGCCTCTGCATATTTACTAAGTATAGCATTAGCAAGCAACTTTAGCACTATGCTGCCTTCAGCAACCCTTTTCTTCCCTCCCTCCCTCCCTCCCCCTGGCATGTGGAAGCAGACTAGTCAGTAACTAACGTCCTAAGGGTGCATATGCTGAATGCATTCTTGCAACAAAAAGAGAGATGCTGTTAACTATGTCAGTGCAGGTATAATGACTTGCAGGACACTACTGACACTTCAGGGGTTACAACCAAGGAGAACATAACCTCCACTCTCCATGATCTCAATATATAAATGAGCAAAGAAAATATAAAGGCATATTGACAATTAATTGGAAAACAGCAAATGATCACATTGCACAATGATCAAGAATTTACTTATCCAGTCTTCTTTCTATATGTCTTCTATTGCAATTAAATAATCTTAAAAGGAAAATGCATTCACAAAGTCTATAGGCTTTTGCAACAACCATCACATAACCCCCATCAAATCACTGCAAAAAAACATAAAGATTTGAAGAAATAAAAAATAAATAAAAATGAAGCATCACTTTGTACTGTGGATGGTTAACCCAGCAAATGCCCCTCAGTGCCTACTGCATCCCCCTCCTCCTGTGATTTACTCCCCCATCCCAGACCTCAGACTAGAAAGATGAGCACACACACACACACACACACAACTCGCAGCTTGGGAGAGAGAAACATAATTAATTATATACAGAGAAACAGAATAAAATATATATATTCACTGGAAATATATATGACAAGTTCCCTTTATTTATTTATTTTTAAATAAAAGTGGGACTAGTGTGTGTATATGTGTGTATATATATATATATATATATATATATATATATATATATATGTGTGTATTTATATATATTAGAGAGCAATCTGAGGGGCGGGGATTTATTTCAAGGGGTGTGGTTAGGGGTGGGGCCAAGTGCCCCTCCATCTTCATAATTCACCAGCCGCCACTGCATACGTTACACAATGGGGGAATTCTTGTGATTAAGACGGCCACCAAATTATAGTAGGTTTATCATTATATAAAATGTGCAGACAGCAGAATAATATATAGTTATATAGTGCAGGATAATATTGTTAAAGCTTTGACAGGAGTATAACTAATTTATAAATGATGTAAAGCTCTAGATGTATAAATATACAATCCTGCTAACAGACAGTAATGTAATCTAGAGAAATAGTGGCATAGAGTGTTTATCTAATGAATATAGTTAGTTAGTGCTTCCACAGGTGCAATGGGATAGCTTTTATGGCTGGATATGAGAGGATATAAAAATAAATGACTGTGTGAATGGTTTCCCTAATCAGGTTAGTACTAAATTATCGAGTGGTTTTAAAGCTAGGCTTTAGTGCTTATAACTAGCTTGTAATTATCTGCGTAGGGAGTTTACGACAAATACTATGCTGTTCCGTCCGCAAACAGCTTTAATATCACCCCTCTATTCAAAACTGTGACTAGATATGTGCAAAAGAGTCTGGACACCTTCTCACCCTCTTAGCCCTTCAAAAAAGACTAAGATCTCTCAACTTAGTCAAAAATTTGTGTTTATGGATTCCAAGATTATGAAAGGCGCTTAGAAGCTGAGGGTTAAATTAAATAAGTCGTATAACTAATAATATAAATGTCTGTGACTATTCCTATATATATGTCTTTTAGAGAATTGTTGTTTAACAAGGTGTAGGTATGGGTAGAATAAAGCCCATATAAATCAAGGAAAGTAATTTATACAGCGAATTTCGTTTAGGATAATCAACCCAACAAATTGGCAGAATTAATAGGTGAATTTAATAAAATAATAAACAATAATGCATTAATAAAATACAATAAAATCCTGTTGTGGCCACAACTATAATAATAATTCAATACATTAAAAATAATTTTTCAAATGGATCTAAACCATGCACAGTACTAGTATTAGAATATTCTGCGAGTAAATTATCTGATCAGATATTTTCTTACAGACCTTCGAGTTACAATTTAAAAGGAAGCTTATTTGTAGTAAAGCACTTAGTAGTAAAGATAAACACTTAATAGTGAAGAATTTAAAAGTCTTTTGTAGGATTACACTTAATGGTGAAGATAAACACTAAAATAGTGAATAATTTAAAAAGTCTTATAAGGAAGACAGCAGCCGTGAATTTGTTTCTTTTGTAAGATTACACTTGATAGTGAAGATGATCACTTAATAGTGAAGAGTTTAAAAATTCTTATGAGGAAGACAACAGCCGTGAATTTATTTCTTAGTTGTCTTGATTATATTAGTGATTAGTATCAACAGGTTACAAGTAGTGTAAAAAACTGACAATTTTCCAGTGTCAAGTTTTAAGCGTTGCAATTTTGTATCCAAATTCAATTGAAACTCTTTTTAGATACAATTGTGACTCTTTTTAAATATAGGTGTAGTTCCAGTGATAGATGATTTAACAGCTGTGTGATGCGTGAACAGCAATAATTGTCTTCGAAGTTAGTAGTTGAACTTCTCAGTATTCTAAGTCCGGTTCTTTACTGGTATATTTTAGTAGGTGTTGTTACACTTGTAAATATTGTGCGATGGATGTGGCTATAAGACAGACTTACCTGGCTGCGCTCCCTGGCCGGCGTTGTTCCTGCACGGCGGAAGTACTCGCAGCCGCTTCACTGTCAACTGTAGCCCGATTAGTTCTCCGCTGATTCCGTTGGTATTTTGATGTAACAACCTTGTTAGGTAGGATCCTCCTGTAGTCGGCAGCGGTCTTGGAATGAGCAAGTGTAAAGTACAATAGATCCACAGATACTTCTACGCGTTTCAGCACACTTGGCGCCTTTATCAAGATATTGACTGTGGATTATGTTTAGCCTTTTAAAGAGTGGTTCTTACCCGTATATAAGACCCGTATGTGTTAACCCTCATGCGAGACCCGTATGTGTAAACATGGTCTTAGAGATAGTTGTATTAAGTTAAGCAATGATCTTATGTATTCAAGCCCTTATTGATACTTAGAGGGACATTTGGAAATTTTCTCAACTTAAAAATAGTACTCTATTAATCTTCGCTATACAGATTTATTTATTTCAATACCCTTGTTAACCAACAATTCAAACATATTTATCAGAGAATTTTTATTTCAGTGATAGTTTACGCAGGCTTAGAAGTTAAGCATTCCGTTTCTTGGAGAAAAAAATCGTTACATATTTTAAATTATATATAAATTCTATGGACATGCTTGGGTAATATATAGTCATTTGTGGTTATATGAATAATTTCCTGGCTGTGGTTTATGTAGGTTTAATGTATATATATATATAAGACTAATTTTGTAGGGAGCTCATCAGATTGTGTTTGAAAAGAGGGGATAAAGTTAATTCTAAAGTGATAAATACTTTTATAACTAATGTATCAGAAATATGTTGTATCGTGTACACAAATATATACTGTCTAAATGTAGTAATTATTTTATTTTTATAAATGAGTGTTACATTAGCTAAATAAAGGGATTGAGGTCTAGTTCTGCGTTAAGCCCTCCTGGAATTAGTGAGGAGAAATTCACTATCAGTTCAGCTTCTACTAGAAGTAGTTTTTTAGTTATATCTCCCCATCTTTTGGATATTATTTTCCTAAGGCCCCAATATAATAATCCTTTAGTACTCTGGTTGTGTTCTTTTTTAAAATGAAGGGATAGTTGGTGATCTTCAAAGCCTCTTTCTATATTATTAAGATGTTGTCTTATTCTATCTTTGAGGGGTTGTCCCGTTTGGCCTAGGTATTGCCTTTTACATGGACATTGGATCAAATATACCACATTTGTGTCAGTGCATTTTATGGTATCTTTAATTTTTAATTTGAATTTAGAATTTGTTGATTCAACCATTTTACTCCTCTTGCTAAATTTACAGGCTTTGCATTTATGACAAGGATAATATCCTTCAAGATTATTCCCTAGAACATCTTTATTAGGTTTACCTTTATTGTATTCACTTGGGGCTAGTATGGACTTCAAATTTTTACATTTTCTATAGATAATTGTGGGTTTAGATTGTGCAATATCGCTTAGAAATGGATCTTTTTGGATGTAATGCCAATGTTTATACAGAATTTTTTTGATACTCTGAAAATCTGCATTGTATTGGGTTATGAATGCTGTTTCATATGGTTTATGTTCATCTTGCTGGATACTTCTTTTTTTGTAGTTAATAAAACTTCTCTGTCTGTTAATAATGCGGTATTTTGTGATTTCCTTATTAGTTCTGTGTCATAACCTCTTTCAATAAATTTATTTTCAAGAATAGTTGATTGTGTCTTGAAATCTTGTATGTCTGAGCAATTTTTTCTAAGTCTCATAAATTGACTCTTGGGAATATTAAGTTTCCAAAGGTCATTGTGACAGCTATTAAAGTGTACATAGTTGTTTGAATCTACTGATTTAAAGAATGTTTTTGTTTTTATTTGATTATTCATAATATCAACTGTAATGTCCAAATAATTAATGGATTTGGTATTATATTCATATGTGAAGGAGAGACCCCAATGATTATTATTTAGGTCTTGCATAAATAGGATAAGTAAGTCTATACCACCAGCCCATATAAGGAAGAGATCATCTATGTATCTCTTAAAGAGTACGAGGTTTGCGCACCAGGGGGTATTTAGAATATTCGTCTGTTCGAATAGACCCATGAATAGATTTGCGTAACTGGGCGCAAACCTCGTACCCATTGCTGTTCCCTTTTTTTGTAGGAAATAGTTCCCATTAAAATTAAAATAATTGTTTTTTAAAATAAAATCAATGCATTTGAGAATGAAATCTGATTGTTGGATAAGGAAAGATTCATCATTATGAAGAAATTGTTTCACTGCGTCAAGTCCCAAATTGTGTTGGATATTGGTATAGAGAGAACTTACATCACAGGTTACTAGAAGTAAGTTTTCATTCCAAACTATATCTTTCAGTATATTTAGAAAATCAGTAGAGTCTTTGAGATGTGTAGATAGTTTTTTGACATATGGTTGTAAAAATCTGTCTACATATTGGGAAAGGTTGGATGTTAAGGAGTTGATACCTGAAATTATAGGCCTACCTGGGGGTTTATTGAGAGATTTGTGTATTTTTGGTA
This sequence comes from Bombina bombina, assembly GCF_027579735.1. Lineage (NCBI taxonomy): Eukaryota > Metazoa > Chordata > Amphibia > Anura > Bombinatoridae > Bombina > Bombina bombina. The sequence continues at coordinate 17,303,536 of NC_069500.1, forward strand.
AATAGTAAAATATGGGGGTGACAGGATTAGTTTGTTTTAAAAAATGTAGTTCTTTTTCATTAAGTATATTTTCTTTTTTTGCTTCAAATAGTATTTAATCTAGATTTATCATCATTTCTCCAATTGGGTTATGGTCTAGTTTTATATATGTATCTTTGTCATTTAGAAGTCTATTGGCTTCCTCCACATAATCAACAGTGTCTAAGATTACTACTCCTCCCCTTTGTCCGCCATTTTAATTATAATGTCAGGGTTATTACTTAATTCCCTGATTACTTTGTTTTCTTTTTTAGTTAAATTAAATTTGGTACGATTTTTTCCATTGTATTTGTAAATTTCATCTTTCACTGCTTTTTCAAATAATTCTATATATTTTCCTTTTTCTTGGGTTGGGTAAAACTTAGATTTAGCTTTTAGATCTGTATGTGTATAAAATTCTCTTAAAGTATTAGTATTCATATTGTTCTGTCTAGTGGTAATCTGATTTTCTATTGGATTTTTCATGAAATATCTTTTGAGGGTAAGTTTCCTTACATATTGATTTATGTTTACAAGCGTATTGAATTTATTTATTTTGCTAGTGGGTGCAAATGAAAGTCCTTTACTTAATACTGTTTCCTGTTCTTTGTTTAACGTTGTTTTACTTAAGTTAAAGATCCCTGTGGTGTTTACTATCTCTACCTTTTTTCCATTCTGTTTTCCTCGCCCTCTCTTTCCTCTAATCTTCTTTTTCCTTTTTGTACCCAATCTCTCTCTGTGAATTGATCTGTATTTGTGCCCCAGGATGTGCCCTCTGCGGCTGGGCCCTTGCCTAAAAAAGAGTTGGAATTTTCCTTACCTACATTGCTGTCTTCAAATAGTTTAAATCTATTCTCTAATTCTATTGGTGCAGCTGGGGTATGTGTTTTATTAACTTCTGTATTGGATTTTTTATTTCTCTGTGTGAGTGGATTTGTAGTGGGGATTGTTGAAGGATCTTGAATATGATTGATTGTCCTGATGTCTCCAATTGCTATTCTCTGGATATGTGTTTTCAAATGTTTTTGTATTATTGTATTATTTTGTATCAGGTAGGCCTATAATTTCAGGTATCAACTCCTTAACATCCAACCTTTCCCAATATGTAGACAGATTTTTACAACCATATGTCAAAAAACTATCTACACATCTCAAAGACTCTACTGATTTTCTAAATATACTGAAAGATATAGTTTGGAATGAAAACTTACTTCTAGTAACCTGTGATGTAAGTTCTCTCTATACCAATATCCAACACAATTTGGGACTTGACGCAGTGAAACAATTTCTTCATAATGATTAATCTATCCCTATCCAACAATCAGATTTCATTCTCAAATGCATTGATTTTATTTTAAAAAACAATTATTTTAATTTTAATGGGAACTATTTCCTACAAAAAAGGGAACAGCAATGGGTACGAGGTTTGCGCCCAGTTACGCAAATCTATTCATGGGTCTATTCGAACAGACAAATATTCTAGATACCCCCTGGTGCGCAAACCTCGTACTCTTTAAGAGATACATAGACGATCTCTTCTTTATATGGGCTGGTGGTATAGACTTACTTATCCTATTTATGCAAGACCTAAATAATAATCATTGGGGTCTCTCCTTCACATATGAATATAATACCAAATCCATTAATTATTTGGACATTACAGTTGATATTATGAATAATCAAATAAAAACAAAACATTCTTTAAATCAGTAGATTCAAACAACTATGTACACTTTAATAGCTGTCACAATGACCTTTGGAAATTTAATATTCCCAAGAGTCCATTTATGAGACTTAGAAAAAATTGCTCAGACATACAAGATTTCAAGACACAATCAACTATTCTTGAAAATAAATTTATTGAAAGAGGTTATGACACAGAACTAATAATGAAATCACAAAATACTGCATTATTAACTGACAGAGAAGTTTTATTAACTACAAAAAAAGAAGTATCCAGCAAGATGAACATAAACCATATGAAACAGCATTCATAACCCAATACAATGCAGATTTTCAGAGTATCAAAAAAATTCTGTATAAACATTGGCATTACATCCAAAAGATCCATTTCTAAACGATATTGCACAATCTAAACCCAAAATTATCTATAGAAAATGTAAAAATTTGAAGTCCATACTAGCCCCAAGTGAATACAATAAAGGTAAACCTAATAAAGATGTTCTAGGGAATAATCTTGAAGGATATTATCCTTGTCATAAATGCAAAGCCTGTTAATTTAGCAAGAGGAGTAAAATGGTTGAATCAACAAATTCTAAATTCAAATTAAAAATTAAAGATACCATAAAATGCACTGATACAAATGTGGTATATTTGATCCAATGTCTGTGTAAAAGGCAATACCTAGGCCAAACGGGACAACCCCTCAAAGATAGAATAAGACAACATCTTAATAATATAGAAAGAGGCTTTGAAGATCACCAACTATCCCTTCATTTTAAAAAAGAACACAACCAGAGTACTAAAGGATTATTACATTGGGGCCTTAGGAAAATAATATCCAAAAGAGGGGGAGATATAACTAAAAAACTACTTCTAATAGAAGCTGAACTGATAGTGAATTTCTCCTCACTAATTCCAGGAGGGCTTAACGCAGAACTAGACCTCAATCCCTTTATTTAGCTAATGTAACACTCATTTATAAAAATAAAATAATTACTACATTTAGACAGTATATATTTGTGTACACGATACAACATATTTCTGATACATTAGTTATAAAAGTATTTATCACTTTAGAATTAACTTTATCCCCTCTTTTCAAACACAATCTGATGAGCTCCCTTCAAAATTAGTCTTATATATATATATACATTAAACCTACATAAACCACAGCCAGGAAATTATTCATATAACCACGAACGACTATATATTACCCAAGCATGTCCATAGAATTTATATATAATTTAAAATATGTAAGTAACAATTTTTTTCTCCAAGAAACGGAATGCTTAACTTCTAAGCCTGCGTAAACTATCACTGAAATAAAAATTCTCTGATAAATATGTTTGAATTGTTGGTTAACAAGGGTATTGAAATAAATAAATCTGTATAGCGAAGATTAATAGAGTACTATTTTTAAGTTGAGAAAATTTCCAAATGTCCCTCTAAGTATCAATAAGGGCTTGAATACATAAGATCATTGCTTAACTTAATACAACTATCTCTAAGACCATGTTTACACATAAGGGTCTCGCATGAGGGTTAACACATACGGGTCTTACATACGGGTAAGAAACACTCTTTAAAAGGCTAAACATAATCCACAGTCAATATCTTGATAAAGGCACCAAGTGTGCTGAAACGCGTAGAAGTATCTGTGGATCTATTGTACTTTACACTTGCTCATTCCAAGACCGCTGCCGACTACAGGAGGATCCTACCTAACAAGGTTGTTACATCAAAATACCAACGGAATCAGCGGAGAACTAATCGGGCTACAGTTGACAGTGAAGCGGCTGCGAGTACTTCCGCCGTGCAGGAACAACGCCGGCCAGGGAGCGCAGCCAGGTAAGTCTGTCTTATAGCCACATCCATCGCACAATATTTACAAGTATAACAACACCTACTAAAATATACCACTAAAGAACCAGACTTAGAATACTGAGAAGTTCAACTACTAACTTCGAAGACAATAATTGCTGTTCACGCATCACACAGCTGTTAATCATCTATCACTCGAACTACACCTATATTTAAAAAGGGTCACAATTGTATCTAAAAAGAGTTTCAATTGAATTTGGATATAAAATTGCAACACTTAAAACTTGACACTGGAAAATTGTCAGTTTTTTGCACTACTTGTAACCTGATGATACTAATCACTAATATAATCAAGACAACTAAGAAATAAATTCACGGCTGTTGTCTTCCTCATAAGACTTTTTAAACTCTTCACTATTAAGTGATCATCTTCACTATCAAGTGTAATCTTACAAAAGAAACAAATTCACGGCTGCTGTCTTCCTTATAAGACTTTTTAAATTATTCACTATTTTAGTGTTTATCTTCACCATTAAGTGTAATCCTACAAAAGACTTTTAAATTCTTCACTATTAAGTGTTTATCTTTACTACTAAGTGCTTTACTACAAATAAGCTTCCTTTTAAATTGTAACTCGAAGATCTATAAGAAAAGATCTGATCAGATAATTTACTCGCAGAATATTCTAATACTAGTACTGTGCATGGTTTAGATCCATTTGAAAAATTATTTTTAATGTATTGAATTATTATTATAGTTGTGGCCACAACAGGATTTTATTGTATTTTATTTATGCATTATTGTTTATTATTTTATTAAATTCACCTATTAATTCTGCCAATTTGTTGGGTTGATTATCCTAAACGAAATTCGCTGTATAAATTACTTTCCTTGATTTATATGGGCTTTATTCTACCCATACCTACACCTTGTTAAACAACAATTCTCTAAAAGACATATATATAGGAATAGTCACAGACATTTATATTATTAGTTATAAGACTTATTTAATTTAACCCTCAGCTTCTAAGCGCCTTTCATAATCTTGGAATCTATTCAAAACTGTACTCTGTAAACAGGGCGGCTACTGATTCCATCTATCAGTATTGTAAAAAATAAAAAATTACTGCAGTCTATCCACTCTTAAAGGGACATGAAACTCAAATCTTTTCTTTCATGATTTAGATAGAGGACGCAGTTTTAAACAACTTTCTTATTTACTTCTATTATTGAATTTGCTTCCTTCTCTTGTTATCCCTTGCTGAAAGCTTTATCTAGGTATGCTCAGGGGCAGCGAAGAACCTAGGTTCTAGCTGCTGATTGGTGGCTGCATATATAGTTACCGATTGTCGTTGGCTCACCCATGTGTTCAGTTAGAAACCAGTAGTGCATTGCTGCTACTTCAACAAATGATACCAAGAGAATGAAACAAATTTGATAATAGAAGTAAACTGGAAAGTTGTTTAAAATTGTTTGTTCTACCTAAATCATGAAACAATGTTTTTGGGTTTGATGTCCCTTTAAGTATAATTAGAGACTTTATCCCGCGTTAGAACACCGGCCTCAGCACGTTACACCTATCTTTACTGTGTTACCTTGCGGAGCGTGCATTTAATACTACCTACAGTATATATACACGTGCTATTAAAAGAGATGGCGGAAGTATATATACACATGCTATTAAAGAGATGGCGGCAGTATATATACACATGCTATTAAAGAGATGGCGGCAGTATATATACACGTGCTATTAAAGAGATGGCGGCAGTATATATACACGTGCTATTAAAAGAGATGGCGGTAGTATATATACACGTGCTATTAAAGAGATGGCGGCAGTATATATACACGTGCTATTAAGGAGATGGCAGCAGTATATATACAAATGCTATTAAAGAGATGGCGGCAGTATATATACACGTGCTATTAAAGAGATGGCGGCAGTATATATACACGTGCTATTAAAGAGATGGCGGCAGTATATATACACATGCTATTAAAGAGATGGCGGCAGTATATATACACGTGCTATTAAAAGAGATGGCGGAAGTATATAGAAGAATTCACTACACAACAAATACATTATAGTGGAATCTATTTTAACCTCCCTCTACAAAGTAGTTTATTGTGCTTATTAACTAACAATGACCTAGATTACAAGTTTTGCGGTATGGTGTGGTACGGCTATACAACTGAAAAATTGGCCATTGCACGTGGAATGGCAGTTCTCCCATATTACAAGTCGCAGTGGTATAGCTATAATGTAAGCTATTTAGCCTGTAACGCAACGATCCATTCCGCACTCAAAAAATGGCTTTTGTGTGTCGGATTTTCATACTGCTGTATTACAGGTTGTGCGGCCCGGCTAAAATGCTTGCGTTATAGTCTATACCGCCGTGATCCATTCCGCGATCAGAGACCAGTAGTTATGAATTTTGCAAAAAAAATGTTTCACAAAACTCATAATTAAAATGTTACAAAGTACACTAACACCCATAAACTACCTATTATCCCCTAATTTGCCATCCCCAGCACAGCATCTCAAAAAAATATATAAAACCTATTAACCCTTGAACCGTTGGCCCCCCACATTGCTACTATGAAAATAAATGTATTAACCCCTAAACCGGTGACCCCCCACATCGCAACTAGTAACCTAAACCTATTAACCCCTAAACCGTTGACCCCCAACATCGCAACTACTAACCTAAACCTATTAACCCCTAAACAGCCCCCCCCCCAAATCGCTAAACACTAAATTTAACTATTAACCCCTAAACCTAAACTCCCAGGACCGACTCTTTCAATGTGCCAAATTAGCACACACTGAGCCGGTAGGAGTATTCATCTCCAAGAAACCAGTTTTCAAATTAGTGCGCGCACTCCAACGTTTTCTACTGATTGGACACAATCTATCTATCACCACACAGAGGTTAAGAGCGAGCTAAGCAAAGATGCTAAAAAGCCGCAAGTGAGTAAAAATCACAAACTTTCTGTTGCTAATTGCACTCATTGATTGAATTCCTGGAAACAGAATAAGATTTAGACTACTGAAGATCTTCACAGATTATTATATATATACGACAAAACTGAATCTTTGTTTGTACCTGCACTAAACTGTTTCACTTTGCTGCTATCGGAGGATATCCTTTCTATTACATGTGAACATTGTGTTAACAGAACTATTGCTATATCTCTGGTCGGATCAGACTAACGACCGTGAAGATTTACATCCTCTGAATTAGCCAACTATAATATAGATTGTTAATATTTTTAACAGTTTTTAACAGTTGAATTGAAGAGACGTTGATACAATATATACTGTGGTTCATTATCTATTCCACCTGAATTCCACTCTCTTTTATATTGTTATAGATGTTCTTATGAATTCACTATTGTTTTTACTGGTATATTCATGTTATGCATTATTGACCCCTTGTCTTATTAACTTGTATTAAATAACTTTTACTGATAAATATTTTACCTCTTTGCATTTCTAATCTAATTAGCTCCACATCGAATTTGAATTTTTCAGTCTGAATGTTATGCAGATATTGATTTTTGTTCACCTTGAGCCCCAATCATTAGGCGGATAATTTTAACCCTTTTTACTATTGGTTTATATTTGCCTACCATCACTCAAATATATATTTTTTCCCAAATTTTTAACAGTTAATTTCAATTATTTTTGCTATTGACAGTCAGCCGTAGGCGCCACTGACTACCCCTTGTTTTCTTTTATTCTTGCCCTGTTCACAATGGTGAGAAGTGTGAACAAGTCTGTTGGCTAGCACTGTCTAATACTTCCTAAGTCCAGTGTAAACCCTTTCTTTCTGACTTGTAAAAGACCCAAGAATGAGTGGACACTTGAAAGGGACTGAGATTCTTCAATGTACTAAACTTATATGTCTGTCTTGTATATGAAGAGTCCAGCGGTTGACCAAGCCTCTGCATTATATCCCATCCTATAACTGGAATTCTGATCTCTCTTATTGGTAAGTAAGCTCAAGCTCCATCTATCTCAGATATGTAAGAGGACCCCGACTGTCCCACGTCTGAGGTACCTCCATCTGCTCCTTGTGATCAATCATTGCTGCTCCAGATAGGTTTGTATATCCATTTTGTACTGCCGACTGCACAGTATAAGTGCAGAAGTTTCTACACTTATACTGCGCTCTCACCTCACTACCTGTCCCCTCAAACCCATCCCCTCACAGCTACTCCCCTCCCTCTCTTCTACCCTTACCCTTATATTTACACACATTTTCAACCTCTGCCTCAGCACTGGTATATTTCCCTCATCTCTAAAACATGCACTGATCACACCTATCCTCAAAAAAACATCTCTCGATCCAACCTTCCCATCCAACTACTGCCCTATTTCCCTACTGCAACTTGCTTCAAAGCTTATTGAAAAGCTAGTACATGCACACCTATCTCATTTCCTTTCATTACACTCCCTACTTGACCCACTGCAATCTGTATTTCGCTCATCACTCCACAGAGACAGCAATCGTTAAGGTTACCAACGACCTACTTACAGCAAAATCCAAAGGGCACTTCTCTCTGCTTATCCTCCTTGATCTGCCTGCAGCCTTTGATACTGTTGACCACCCTCTTTTGCTCCAAACCCTCCAATCTTTCAGCATTTGTGACACAGCCCTCTTGTGGTTCTATTCTTGCCTGTCTAAATGTACCTTTAGTGTAGACTTCTCTGGGGCTTCCTCTGCCCGTTGCCCCTTTCTGTTAGGGTACAGCAAGGCTCTGTCCTTAGTCCCCTACTCTTCTGAATCTACACGTCATCATTAGGATCCCTAATAAAGTCCCATGGGTTTAAATATCATTTGTATGCCGACAACACTCAAATCTACATCTCTGCTCCAGGCCTATCTCCTACCTTGCTAACCCGTGTCACTAGCAATCTTTCTCACATCTCTTCATGGATGTTCTCTCACTACCTTAAGCTAAATCCCTTTAAAACTGAGCTCCTTATTTTCCCCCTTCTTCAAAATCTCCACCCCCCATCTCTCTATAACTGTCGACTACTTCATCATTACTCCAATGCACGCTGTCTTGGGGTCATACTTGACTCAGATCTTTCTTTCACTCCTCACATTCTGGTTTTGGCTAAATCCTGCCACTTCCATCTTAAAAACATCTTTAAAATTAGACATTTCCTTACACAAGACACAACTAAGATTTAATCCACCCTCTCATCCTTTCCAACCTTGACTACTGAAAGTCTGTCCTCTCTAGATGAATGCCTCTGTCAGGCTTATCTTCCTTACACGTGGCTCTTCATCTACTGCACCTCTCTGCCAATCCCTTCACTGGCTTCTTCTTGCCTCCAGGATTAAACACACAATTCTGACTCCGACATACAAAGCCCTCAACTGCACTGCTCCCCTCTATATCTCAGACCTTGTCTCCAGATACTCTCCCTCCCGTGTGCTCACAACCTCCTACTTTCCGCTTCTTTTTCAGCTCCACACATTCCCATTTAAAGGACTTCTCGAGACTGGCACTCTCTGCTTCGCTCCACAAGACTCTCCCCTAGTTTTGAAAGCTTCAAGCACTCCCTTAAGACTCTTCTGTTCAGGGATGCATACAACCTACACTAACTTTTCCTAATACCAGTTCCTCTCCTCCATTGCTATCCGCCATGAACCCCCTTAGAATGTAAGCCTAAGATTCCAACTGCTTGCAGATCACCTTTACAAGAGTTGACTACAACAATGAGACTCTAGGCAGGGCCCTCTAACCATTTGATTCCTATAATTGCTACCTTGTATACCACCTATGTTTATTGCTCTGCGGAATCTGTGGGCGCTCTACAAATAACCGCTAATAATAATTATAACAGGGATATCATCGGCACAAGAGCCTGGGCTATCTGTTGCATCTGCTGCTCTGGAGTTCATCTGATGTGCAGCTACTGCCATTTCTGAGCCATCTGAGTTTTTCCTTGAGCCTCCAACTTCACAAGTATCATTCTTTGGTGAGAGAACATCTTGCAACTTGGTAGGGTATACTTGATTGGTAGTAGGTCTTTGCTGAGATGTCTCAAAGCAACGCTCACAAAGCTGGTGTAGTTTCACAAAATGATTATCAAAAAGTATGTGTAGCTCCTCCACTAATTTCACAGCTATAGAAAAAAATTAAATGTGTGTGTATATATATATATATATATATATATATATATATATATATATATATATATAGTGACTTTTCGGGGCATTCCCCCCTTCTTCAGACAACCCAAAATGTGATACAAACAGTGTTAAATACCCAACAAGCCCCTCCCCATCTCAGTTCACCAATCAAACAAATAGGAGATCATATTACTTCATGTGCATTAAAATACATCATCAAAATAAATAAGGAAATGGTCATCAGTATTTGAACATAAACAAAATTATAAACAAAATTAGCGTGTAAAGTCTAGTGTGACCTAAATATGTAGTGACATATTCTAATAAGTGACATGTTTGGAGTGGAAATGGATCTATAACCAAATGTACATATGTATGGCTTCTTATAATGCAATACAGATCAGCAGCCATAAACTGAAAGCAACTAGAACAAGGGAATAAATCACATCTGCATATTCAAAATATAAGGTACTTCGAAACAGAATAATCACCAATAAGTGCGTCCGCCATTACTCACCACGCTATGTTCGGCGTGCTAGGCAGTGGGCGTGGTCACTATCCATGATCAAACATCCGCCCTACTCATGTGACCTGAATCTGGTCAATCCTGGAGCGGCATTAGACATTACCATAGCAACATGTAACGCAACGTAACTGGCCCAACCAGGAGCAACACACAACCACTTGCGCATAGTAGCATAGTAGCAACAGCTCCAACACCTCAATCCCATATTGAACATTGCCCCCAATCACCAAAAAGGCATTGATGTAGTGGGAAATGTAGTTAGATCATCGTATTGTGGCATAAGCATATCTCACTAAACCGATACTCTAAGTCTAATGCCTATCAAATGATTATAGTGTATAATAAATCATTGCTAATCATACCAGCAGGGAATTAGTAGATTACAACATGGCTTTTAATATACATATATGGGCGTCACCCCTTACCACTTAATATCTAGAAAAAGTCAATCTAGTCCTATTTGCGTATGTTAAGACCTCCTGTATATCAATCATTAGGCACTACATGAGTCAAAACAACAACACAGTCTAGCTATCAATACTGTAAAACCCACATAATGTATAGTGAAATAAAAGGACTTTAGATCCAGTGTCCACAACAACATAGCACTACTTTCCTAAGATACATGGGGATGTGTACAACTGATAAACTATCCAAACCACTAACTTATATCAGTAAAAATACCTATGTATGGAGAGGTCTCTTATCATAGGCTCAATGACTACTCATATTATATTATAAGGCCTCTGTTCCAGCTTCCTTAGACAAATAGGGATATGTACATCTGATAAACTAACCAAACAACCAACTTATATCAGTAGATACACATATAGTTGTAGAGGTTTCTTATCATATATTCAGAGACTACTCATATTATAAGACATCTATTCCAGCTTCATGTTTCAAGGAGTATGGTATTGGAAGATGGACTCTACGTGGACTCTCAGTGTAAAAAAAAAAGACACTATGATGAAAGCATCAAAGAAAAGACATTATAAAAAAAAAAGTACATTATAAAAACAGTGCCAGTCAATATTGGCATTTAATCTATCAGGTTGTACTGTTCCCAGTCTGTGGATCCATTTTGCTTTAATTTGTAAAAGTCTCTTCTTTCTATTTCCCCCTCGTCTTAGTGGTGGTACATGGTCGATTAAGATGAAGCGCAGATCTTTCACTGTGTGGTTCATCTGTAAAAAATGACGTGCCACAGGTTGTTCTGAATTGCCCTCTTTTAGTGTGCTGTGCTTAAATCCACGGAGTGCATATTATTGGACATTAATGAGTAATTTTCTTATGCACCCTGGTTTGGAGTAATTGTTGGCAAGTGAGAGTGCGCTATCTGGGTTTATTTTATATATATATATATATATATATATATATATATATATATATATATATACATAGTAATTTTTTGGTGTCTGAAGAAACCCCAAAATGTCAGAACAATTAATGGTGATTATATTATAGATGAATGTATTATATATATATATATATATATATATTTTTATTTTTTTCAGATAGATAGATAGTGATGTCCCGAACTGTTCGCCCGCGAACGGTTCCCATCGAACATAGCTTGTTCGCGTTTGCGTCTGCGGGCGAACACATGTGCGATCCGCCCCTATGTGTCATCAATGAGGAAACTTTGACCCTGTATGTCACAGCCGTCTGACACATTAGAGCCAATCAACATCAGACACTCCCTCACAGACTCTCACAGCTACTCGGAATCCGCCATTTTAGACTCATAACGACCTTGCTTTCGTAATGAGAGGACGTGTTGTGTTTTTGCTCCTGACATTAATAGGAAAAACATAGCTAGGCTAGTGTATTTAGTGTCCACTACAGTCCAGAAGGACTCCACTCATCTCTGCTGCAAGGACAGCACCCCAAAAAGCCCTTTTTAGGGCTATATTTCGTGCCGTTTTTTTTTTTTTTCATATTTTTTTTATTAGCATTGCTAATAATGCTGTTTTTTGGACTGCAAATATTCAGTCTCCTAGTGCCCTTGAATTGCATTTTCCTCCTGCCTGCCAGCCTGTGTGCCAGGCCGACTTTCAAAATATTTATACCAATCATACTTGTTGTCACAGTATTCTTCAGAATTAAAATTTTTGGTAATTGTTTATCTGAATTCTCTGTTTGCTCGTGCCATTGAATTGCACTTTCCTCCTGCCTTGCAGCCTGTGTGCAAGGCCCACCTAGCCAATTATTCCAAGCAATCATATTTCTTTGAACAGTATTGCAAAAATTGTGAATCATCACTGTTTTGACTGTCAGTACTCAGTCTCCTAGTGTCCTTGAATTGCATTTACCTCCTGGCTGCCAGCCTGTGTGCCAGGCCGTCTTGCCAACTATTTACACCAATCATAATTGTTGTCACAGTATTGTTACTAATTAAACATAAAATTATTTTGATTTTTCTTAATCCTCAGTTTGCTTGTGCCATAGAATTGCACTTTTCTCCTGCCTGCCAGCCTGTGTGCCTGGCCGACTTTCAAAATATTTACACCAATCATATTTGTTGTCACAGTATTCTTAATAATTAAAAATTTAAATTTTTGGTAAGAGTTGTTCTGAATCCTCAGTTTGCTCGTGCCATTGAATTGCACTTTCCTCCTGCCTTGCAGCCTGTGTGCCAGGCTCACCTAGCCAATTATTGCCAGCAATCATATTTCTTTTAACAGTATTGCAAAAATTGTCATTCATCACTGTTTTGACTGTCAGTATTCAGTCTCCTAGTGTCCTTGAATTGCATTTACCTCCTGCCTGCCAGCCTGTGTGCCAGGCCATCTTGCCAACTATTTACACCAATCATAATTGTTGTCACAGTATTGTTACTAATAAAAATTAAAAATTTTTGGATTGTTGTTCTTAATCCTCCTATTGCTCGTGCCACTAAATTGTACTTTTCTCCTGCCTGCCAGCCCGTGTGCCAGGCCAACTTTCAAAATATTTACACCAATTATATTTGTTGTCACAGTATTCTTAATAATTAAAAATTAAAATTTTTGGTAATTGTTGTTCTGAATCCTCAGTTTGCTCGTGCCATAGAATTGCACTTTCCTCCTGCCTGCCAGCCTTTTTTCCAGGCCCAACTAGCCAATTAGTGGCACCAATCATAATTCTTGTAACAGTATATAAAAAAGTAAAAATTATAATTTTTTGGACTGCAAATATTCAGTCTCCTAGTGCCATTGAATAGCATTTTCCTCCTGCCTGCCAGCCTGTGTGCCAGGCCGACTTTCAAAATATTTACACCAATCATACTTGTTGTCACAGTATTCTTCAGAATTAAAATTTTTGGTAATTGTTTATCTGAATCCTCAGTTTGCTCGTGCCATTAAATTGCACTTTCCTCCTGCCTTGCAGCCTGTGTGCAAGGCCCACCTAGCCAATTATTCCCAGCAATCATATTTCTTAGAACAGTATTGCAAAAATTGTCAATCATCACTGTTTTGACTGTCAGTACTCAGTCTCCTAGTGTCCTTGAATTGCATTTACCTCCTGGCTGCCAGCCTGTGTGCCAGGCCGTCTTGCCAACTATTTACACCAATCATAATTGTTGTCACAGTATTGTTACTAATAAAAATTAAAAAAATTTGGATTGTTGTTCTTAATCCTCCTATTGCTCGTGCCACTGAATTGCACTTTTCTCCTGCCTGCCAGCCTGTGTGCCAGCCCGACTTTCAAAATATTTACACCAATCATATTTGTTGTCACAGTATTCTTAAAAATTAAAAATTAAAATATTTGGTAATTGTTTTTCTGAATACTCTGTTTGCTCGTGCCATTGAATTGCACTTTTCTCCTGCCTGCCAGCCTGTGTGCCAGGCCGACTTTCAAAATATTTACACCAATCATATATGTTGTCACAGTATTCTTAATAATTAAAAATTTAAAATTTTGTTAATTATTGTTCTGAATCCTAAGTTTGCTCGTGCCATTGAATTGCACTTTCCTCCTGCCTTGCAGCCTGTGTGCCAGGCCCACCTGGCCAATTATTGCCAGCAATCATATTTCTTTTAACAGTATTGCAAAAATTGTCAATCATCACTGTTTTGAGTGTCAATCTGCATTCTACTAGTGCCCTTTAATTGCATTTACCTCCTGCCTGCCAGCCTGTGTGCCAGGCCGTCTTGCCAACTATTTACACCAATCATAATTGTTGTCACAGTATTGTTACTAATTAAAATTAAAAGTTTTTGGATTGTTGTTTCTAATCCTCAGTTTGCTCGTGCCATTGAATTGCACTTTTCTCCTGCCTGCCAGCCTGTGTGCCTGGCCGACTTTCAAAATATTTACACCAATCATATATGTTGTCACAGTATTCTTAATAATTAAAAATTTAAATTTTTGCTAATTGTTGTTCTGAATCCTCAATTTGCTCGTGCCATTGAATTGCACTTTCCTCCTGCCTGCCAGCCTGTTTTCCAGGCACAACTAGCCAATTAGTGGCACCAATCATAATTCTTGTAACAGTATATAAAAAAGTAAAAATCATAATTTTTGGGACTGCAAATATTCAGTCTCCTAGTGCCATTGAATTGCATTTTCCTCCTGCCTGCCAGCCTGTGTGACAGGCCGACTTTCAAAATCTTTACGCCAATTATATTTGATGTCACAGTATTCTTAAAAATTAAAAATTTTGGTAATTGTTTTTCTGAATCCTCAGTTTGCTTGTGCCATTGAATTGCACTTTTCTCCTGCCTGCCAGCCTGTGTGCCTGGCCGACTTTCAAAATATTTACACCAATCATATATGTTGTCACAGTATTCTTAATAATTAAAAATTTAAATTTTTGCTAATTGTTGTTCTGAATCCTCAATTTGCTCGTGCCATTGAATTGCACTTTCCTCCTGCCTGCCAGCCTGTTTTCCAGGCACAACTAGCCAATTAGTGGCACCAATCATAATTCTTGTAACAGTATATAAAAAAGTAAAAATCATAATTTTTGGGACTGCAAATATTCAGTCTCCTAGTGCCATTGAATTGCATTTTCCTCCTGCCTGCTAGCCTGTGTGACAGGCCGACTTTCAAAATATTTACGCCAATTATATTTGATGTCACAGTATTCTTAAAAATTAAAAATTTTGGTAATTGTTTTTCTGAATCCTCAGTTTGCTTGTGCCATTGAATTGCACTTTTCTCCTGCCTGCCAGCCTGTGTGCCAGGCCGACTTTCAAAATATTTACACGAATCATATATGTTGTCACAGTATTCTTAATAATTAAAAATTAAAAATTTTGTTAATTGTTGTTCTGAATCCTCAGTTTGCTTGTGCCATTGAATTGCACTTTCCTCCTGCCTTGCAGCCTGTGTGCCAGGCCCACCTAGCCAATTATTGCCAGCAATCATATTTCTTTTAACAGTATTGCAAAAATTGTCAATCATCACTGTTTTGACTGTCAATCTGCAGTCTCCTAGTGTCCTTGAATTGCATTTACCTCCTTCCTGCCAACCTGTGTGCCAGGCCGTCTTGCCAACTATTTACACCAATCATAATTGTTGTCACAGTATTGTTACTAATTAAAATTAAAAGTTTTTGGATTGTTGTTTCTAATCCTCAGTTTGCTCGTGTCATTGAATTGCACTTTTCTCCTGCCTGCCAGCCTGTGTGCCAGCCAGGCCGACTTTCAAAATATTTACACCAATCATATATGTTGTCACAGTATTCTTAATAATTAAAAATTAAAATTTTTGCTAATTTTTTTTCTGAATCCTCAGTTTGCTTTTGGCATTGCATTGCACTTTTCTCCTGCCTTGCAGCCTGTGTGCCAGGCCCACCTAGCCAATTATTGCCAGCAATCATATTTCTTTGAACAGTATTGCAAAAATTGTCAATCACTTTTTTGACTGTCAGTATTGTTACTAATTAAACATAATTTTTTTTGGATTGTTGTGCTTAAACCTCAGTTTGCTCGTGCCATTGAATTGCACTTTTCTCCTGCCTGCCAGCCTGTGTGCCAGGCCGACTTTCAAAATATTTACACCAATCATATTTGTTGTCACAGTATTCTAAATAATTAAAAATTAAATTTTTTTGTAATTGTTGTTCTGAATCCTCAGTTTGCTCGTGCCTTTGAATTGCACTTTCCTCCTGCCTGCCTGCCAGCCTGTGTGCCAGGCCCAAATAGCCAATTAGTGCCAGCAATCATATTTATTTTAACAGTATTGCAAAAATTGTCAATCATCATTGTTTTGAGTGTCAATCTACATTCTACTAGTGCCCTTGAATTGCATTTTCCTACTGCCTGCCTGCCTGTGTGCCAGTCCCAACTAGCCAATTAGTGCCACCAATCATATTTCTTTTAACAGGATTGGAATTATTGTTAATCATAACTGTTTTGACTGTGATTCTTCAGTCTCCTAGTGCCATTGAATTGCAGTTTCCTTTCTCCCAGCGTGTGTGCCAGACAAGCCCACTTTCCAACTAGTGCCAACAATCATATTTGTTGTCACAGTACTTTTAATATTTTAAAAAATTAACAATTTGTGATTTTTAAAACATCTGTCTTTTTGGTTGTTGTCAGTCTCACAGCTTATCCTGTGCCCACTTGCACAGTGCCACCACTCCTATAATTGGTGTTATAGTATTGTCAGTGTCCATTTAAAAAAAAATGACAGGCAGAGGCAGGCCACCCCGCAGGTTCCGTGGTCGTGGTCGTGGTGCTGTGATTCCTTTAAACCCTACAAATATGCACATTGTTCAGACGCCGGGTGCCAGGGGGGACGCGAAAAGTTCTGAGGAGGACCTAGTGGAATGGCTAACACAGGACACCCAATCTTCTTCAGCTTCCGCTGCTAGTCCTCCTAACCTTGACGCACCATCTACGTCCAGCTGTGCTTTGGGCAGGTCTCAAGTGACCAGTGCCATTCGCCCGCCTGTCGCCACCACCAACACTAGCACCACAGCCGCTTCACTTGATCTGTCACAGGAGTTATTGACACATCAGTTGGAAGAAATGATTGATGAATCAACAAAAATAGTTAAATTAATCAGGAGCGCTAAAAAGCTAAAAGCGATTATCTGATGGTATTAATAAAGTGCCAAGTGTATGTGCAAAAAATTGTGAAAATATTAATAAAGTGCAGGAAATTTAAATACTTCAAATAAGTGAGGTTTAATCGATAATTGTTTATCTGAAATGTATTATAAAGTGAATAAGTGTAGTCATAAAACCAGACAGGTATATGTCTATTAGCATATGCCTCTATGGATTACTCAAAAAATAAAATGAAATGATCCTCTGATCAAATATTTACAAAAATCAGTCTGTAATTCAAGACTGTGTATGGTGTTAGAAAGTGCTATAAGATAAAATTAGGCGAAGGAAAACAATCTCTTCATTGATTAATAAAATTATAAATATTAAATCTATAAATACAGATTCAAATACTTAAATAGTGTAATGTGGGATTTAAAACACAAATTATCTACAGTTAATAACTAAGTATCAGAACATTCGGATTGTATGTAATGGTGATGGTAATAAATGCACAATGAATAAGGAATTAGGCTCTGCTTAAAATTTAATCTGTTATAAACAAGTGCAAACAAATCTTATTATTGCTAAAAACGGACGTCTCCGTGTAACATCAAAGTTAAAATTAAGGTTGCCACCACATTTAAAAAGGAGAAATTGGCTTTATAGACAGAAAAATTCCGGATATCCAATTGAACAGTCTATATTATAAACGGGAAATCTTTTCTTACCCGTAATCAGTCCACGAAATCAGTTTGGAGGGGAGATTTTTCTGACTTACCCCCAAACAATTCAGCCGTCAGTCCTGTAAATAGAAAATTAGCGGAGTGACGTCACTTTTTTATAGGCGCTGTCTGCAGAGTGCAATCTGATTGGTCCTTTGGTGGGCAGTGTCAGATTTCTCACTGCCGTGATCCTTTTGAATGGAGTATCCGCTCTTAAGTGCCAACGAGCACGCAGGATACTGTTTAGATCATCCGTTGTAGGGGGACAGCAGTCTCAGCGGTGTGTAGGTACTATAGTCTCACCTCACTTCAAAATAGAGCCGGTCTGATGCACACAGTTTCCAAATGTGCCGTAGATGTAGAATCTTTTATTTCAAAAGTGCTGGTGCCTCTATGGAAAGTGCTGGTGCTATTTCACGGATTGTGTTAACCAGACATTAACCAAGGCAGTATTTACGAAATAGAAAGTTTTTTGAAAGCAGAATATCAATTCAAACTGCAAATGTAGCAACAAAGTTCAACAAAGTTCATAGGCAACTAACATCAACGCGTTTCTCCCTGTGCAGGGCTTTTTCAAGATGAAAGTGTTGCCAACAGTTGCACCTTTTTAAAGGTGTTCCTAATTTTCTATTGGTTCAATGAAATTAGTTAAGGTGGTTTAGGCAATTTCATAAGGTGGTATTGGCAAACCTCTATTTGGGCAACCTTACTAATAATTTATGTGCAAATACATATATAACAATTCAAAATGTAAAAGAATTTTCAGTATTTAGAAGTATATCAATTAAAACCTATATTATTAAAAATTCTTAAAAAGTACCCAGATATCTAAATGAATTTATTAGATGTAGGATATTCATATCCAATAAAAGTTTGGATCTAAATGATAAAATATAAAGTCATAGAGCTAGATTTATATTTTATAATACTTCTAAATACTCTCTTACGTAGCAGTTCCTGGTCATCTGCCCACAGTCAGCTGTCTGTCAAGGACATGTTTGAGCGTAAGAAGCCAATTTCTCAAAGTCACCCCCTTGCCCGGCGTCTGACAGCTGGCTTGTCTGAACTCTTAGCCCGCCAGCTTTTACCATACAAGCTGGTGGAGTCTGATGCATTTAAAAATTTTGTATCTATTGGGACACCGCAGTGGAAGGTACATGGCAGAAATTTCTTTTCACAAAAGGCAATCCCAAACCTGTACTCTGTTGTGAGAAAGGAAGTTATGGCATGTCTGGCACACAGCGTTGGGGCAAGGGTCCATATGACGACGGATAGCTGGTCTGCAAAGCATGGTCAGAGCAGGTATATCGCCTACACTGCGCATTGGGTAAACCTGCTGACTTCTGACAAGCATGGAATGCGTGGCTCTGCAGAAGAGTTGTTGACACCGCCACGACTTGCAGGCAGGCCTGCTGCTACCTCCTCTACTCCTCCTACTCCATCCTCTTCCCTAACCTCTTCCTCGGCTGAGTCCTCTTCAACTTCTGCTTCTTGCTCCACATCTATGGCACTCCCCCAGCTCCCCAGGTACTATGCTACATCCCGTGTACGGCAGTGTCACGCCGTCTTGGGGTTGACTTGCCTGAAAGCGGAGAGTCACACTGCACCAGCACTCCTGACCGCCCTGAACGCACAGGTGGATCAGTGGCTGACTCCGCACCAACTGGAGATTGGCAAGGTTGTTTCTGACAATGGAAGTAATTTGGTGGCGGCATTGAAATTGGGCAAGTTGACACATGTGCCGTGCATGGCACATGTGTGTAATCTAATTGTTCAACGATTTGTCCATAAGTACCCAGGCTTACAGGATGTCATGAAGCAGGCCAGGAAGGTGTGTGGCCATTTCAGGCGTTCCTACACGGCCATGGCGCACTTGTCCGATATCCAGCGTTGAAACAACCTGCCAGTGAGGCGCTTGATTTGCGACAGCCCGACACAGTGGAATTCAACACTCCTAATGTTTGACCGCCTGCTCCAACAAGAAAAAGCTGTTAATGAGTATTTGTATGACCGGGGTGCTAGGACAGCCTCTGGGGAGCTGGGGATATTTTTCCTAAATTACTGGACGCTCATGTGCAATGCCTGTAGGCTCATGCGTCCTTTTGAGGAGGTGACAAACCTTGTCAGTCGCACCGAAGGCACCATCAGCGACATCATACCATTTGTTTTCTTCCTGGAGCGTGCCCTGCGAAGAGTGCTGGATCAGGCCATAGATGAGCGTGAAGAGGAAGAGTTGTGGTGTCCATCACCCCCACAAACAGCCTTATCAGCATCGCTTGCTGGACCTGCGGCAACGCAGGATGGGGATTGTGAGGAAGAGGAGTCAGAGGAGGAATGTGGCTTTGAGGAGGAGGAGGAGGATGAGGAAGACAGAGCACAACAGGCATCCCAAGGTGCTCGTTGTTGTCACCTCTCTGGTACCCGTGGTGTTGTACGTGGCTGGGGGGAAGAAGATACCCTCAGTGAGATCAGTGAGGAGGAGGAACGGGACATGATTAGCTCTGCATCCAACCTTGTTCAAATGGGTTCTTTCATGCTGTCGTGCCTGTTGAGGGACCCTCGTATAAAAAAGCTGAAGGAGAACGACCTGTACTGGGTGTCCACGCTCCTCGACCCCCGGTATAAGCATAAAGTGCCTGAAATGTTACCAAATTCCCGCAAGTCGGAAAGGATGGAGCATTTTAAGAATAAATTAAAAACTATGCTTTACACAGCGTATAAGGGTGATATCACAGCACCACGGGAATGTAACAGTGGAAGAGATGAAATGAATCCACCTCCTCCCACGAACATGGAGGCAAGGACAGGATGCTTTCCTGACGTCTTGTTGATGGAGGACATTCGTACCTTTTTAACTCCCATGCATCCCCAGAGCCTTTCGGGATCCAGCCTCAGAAAAAGACTCAACCGACAGGTAGCAGACTACCTAGCTTTAACTGCGGATCTTGACACTCTCAGGAGCGATGGACCCCTTGACTACTGGGTGTGCAGGCTGGACTTGTGGCCTGAGCTATCCCAATTTGCAATGGAACTTCTGGCCTGCCCCGCTTCAAGTGTCCTGTCTGAAAGGACTTTCAGTGCAGCAGGAGGTTTTGTCACTGAGAAGAGAAGTCGCCTAGGTCAAAAAAGCCTTGACTATCTCACTTTTATAAAAATGAATGAGGGCTGGATCCCGAAGGGACTGACATTGGGCGATACATTTGATTAAAAAAGGCCTGATGATGAGATGAGCTGGCTTGGGCTACAACTGGTACACAGGCTGGCCTTTTTTTTTTTTCTTATAAAGCCGGATGACTTGCTTGACTTATCCGCCAACAACTAGTGTTCAAGCCACAAGCTTAGAGGGCACTTTATAAATGTTTTACAAACATCAATTTTTCTGGCCTCTGCTACAGCATTTGCTACAACATTACCCAAATTTTTCAGTCATTTGTACAGTCCTAATTTTTCTGGCCTCTGCTGCTGCTCTGTGGGTACAAAACTCAAATAAAAAAATAAGGCACATAACAGTGATTAAACTGTTACGAATAGTACAACTTAACAGTGCACACCACTCACATCTGGTGGACCATTAAATTGCACGCGCAGTGCCCCAAATGTGAAGTAGGAGGACCAACCAAGCATTTTTATCCGTCTCTTGGTTGCTCTAAATTATCTCTGTGTTCAATCTATGCCATACCTGTACTCTATTGTGCAAAAGGGTGGCATATGTGGTGTTTCATGCTGTTGTGCCTGTTGCGGGTCGTGGCCCATGGTATAAAAAGGCTGAAGGAGAACGACCTATAATGGGTGCCACAGCAAATTTTTAGAAAAATTTTCCCGGTTCCTCTCAATTATCTCCGGGTTTCTAAAATGGATGCGATACCTCTACTCGCTTGTGCAAAAGGATGGCATATGTGGTGTTTCCTGCAGTTGTTTCTGTTGAGGGTGCTGGACCCTTTTATAAAAATGCTGAAGGAGAACGACCTGGAGTGGGTGTCCAAGCATGTTTTTTTGGGCAATTTCACGTTTCCAAACAATTATCTCTGGGTTTCTAAAATCAATGCCGTAACAGTACTCTAATGTTCAAAAGGATGCCATATGTCCTCTTTACTGCTGTTGTTTCATATGCGGGTCCTGGACTCTCTTATAAAAAGGCTGAAGTAGAAAGAAGTGTCCTGGGTGTCCAATCATTTTTTTGGTTCAATTTCCCGGTTGCAACAAATCATCTCCGGGTTTCTAAAATCAATGCTTTACCTGTACTCCATTGTTCAAAAGGATGCAATATGTCCTCTTTCATGCTTTTGTTTCTGTTTAGGGTCCTGGAGCCTCTGCTAAAAAGGCCTAAGAATAAATAAGTGTACTGGGTGTATAATCAATTTTTTTTAGATTTCCCGGTTGCAACCAAATATCTCTGGGTTTCTAAAATCAATGCATTTCCTGTAATTTATTTTTCAAAAGGATGCAATATGTCCTCTTTCCTGATGGGGTTTTGTTTGAGGGTCCTGGAGCCTCTGCTAAAAAGGATTAAGGAGAAAGAAGTGTACTGGGTGTCCATTGAATCATTTTTTTTATTCAAAATCCCGGTTGCAAAAAATTATCTCCGGGTTTCTAAAATCAATGCCTTTCCTAAAATCTTTTTTTCAAAAGGATGCCATATGTCCTCTTACCTGCTGCTGGTTTTGTTGAGGGCCCTGGAGCCTCTGCTAAAAAGGACTAAGCATAAAGAAGTGTACTGGGTGTATATTCAATGTTTTTTTAGATTGCCCGGTAGCAAAAAATTATCTCTGGGTTTCTAAAATCATTGCCTTTCCTGTAATCTATTTTTCAAAAGGATGCCATATGTCCTCTTTCATGCTGTCCCACCTGTTGTTTCTGTTGAGGCTCCGGGAGCCTCTTATAAAAAGGCCTAAGGATAAAGAAGTGTACTGGGTGTCCAATCAATGTTTTTTTCTATTTCCCTGTTCATATAAATTATCTCAGGGATTCTAAAATCAATGCCTTAAATGTAATCTATTGTTCAAAAGGATGCCATATGTCCTCTTTCCTTTTTATTTTTTAATTTTTTTTCTCTTTATTTTTGTTTATTTTAGAAAATTTAATGCACTTATAGGTTCACTAAGATTATGACTTTGCACACTGCCATTTTCCATGCAGCATTTTGACATGTCGTGTGATATGACTAGAAGAATGGTATGTTTTGAATCTGCTGAGCATAATAATAATTAAAAAAATTTTTTAATTTAACTTGAGTTACTAACTGAAGCATGACTTCAGGAGTCAGGCGTTGTCCTAGGTAGTGGTTGTTAGCAGATTATTTTCACTGCAAATTGCAATTTCCACAGCGTGCATAAAATGTGCGTCACCAGTCTCCAAATCTTACCTTTTTAATGCCAATTGATATTGCCACAGCTGGAACAACAGTAAATAACATGTGCATCACCACAGTCTCCAAAGCTGTTGTCAGATGTATACAAAAACAATGATAAAGTATTCCTTTCGGGGCGCAAAGAGATGGCTACCGGAACACTCCAGGAACTTCACAAGAGTCGCTGTCTTGTGTTTCTGGTGATGTTGGAGACATCTGTCTAGTGTACAGGGAGGCCCAAAATCCTCTCCATCTCTGTGCACCACAGGACAGGACGTCCTTGTCATCCATAAGCACAGGAAATTGCTGGCATTTTCCCTGCTTCAAGAAGTTCAGTTTT
Organism: Bombina bombina; assembly: GCF_027579735.1. NCBI lineage: Eukaryota > Metazoa > Chordata > Amphibia > Anura > Bombinatoridae > Bombina > Bombina bombina. The sequence continues at coordinate 17,327,134 of NC_069500.1, forward strand.
TGTGGTGATAGTACAGACTTTAATAAACTTTGGTTTCCTACCATACTCAAGACAATCTTTTAATTCAAGCTTTGGACTTGCTGTGGGAAACAGTGGCCTGTCTATACCAGGAAGATGATTTAGACAGAAGTAACGAGCTCTGCTTGCAGGTGACACATGTTTAGCGTCAATCATCAAAGGGGTTGCGTGCAGAATATGGCAGATGGCCCCTTATTCACATGTTTGTCCAGAGCCACAACATTTGCAAACAGCCAGAAGAAAGGTCGGTTCTCAGTCGGTTACACCAGCCTTAAGTTGCGCTTCATTTACCAAATGCTGATATTCAAAAAATAGACAAACAGTGCCTTAAAAAAGACATTTGCGATATGGATTCACCAGAGCAAGGTCATTGCAGGTACTTCCCACGATAACAAAATTAAAATGCCACAACTCCGCAATCTTCCCCTTCACATTATTATTGTCACACTCCCTTGTACTCCTATGCCCAGCTCCCTGCTCTTGTTTTTGTTGAGGGTCCTGGAGCCTCTGCTAAAAAGGCCTATGGATAAAGAAGTGTACTGGGTGTCTATTCAATGTTTTTTTAGATTTCCCGGTTGCAACAAATTATCTCTGTGTTTCTAAAATCAATGCCTTTCCTGTAATCTATTTTTCAAAAGGATGCTATATGTCCTCTTTCATGCTGTTGTTTCTGTTGAGGCTCCGGGACCCTCTTATAAAAAGGCCTAAGGATAAAGAAGTGTACTGGGTGTCCAATCAATGTTTTTTTCTATTTCCCGGTTCAGATAAATTATCTCTGGGATTCATAAATCAATGCCTTACCTGTAATCTATTATTCAAAAGGATGCCATATGTCCTCTTTCATGATGTTATTTCTGTTGAGGCTCCGGGAGCCTCTTATAAAAAGGCCTAAGGATAAAGAAGTGTACTGGGTGTCCAATCAATGTTTTTTTCTATTTCCCGGTTCAGATAAATTATCTCTGGGATTCATAAATCAATGCCTTTCCTGTAATCTATTTTTCAAAAGGATGCCATATGTCCTCTTTCATGCTGTTGTTTCTGTTGAGGCTCCGGGACCCTCTTATAGAAAGGCCTAAGGATAAAGAAGTGTACTGGGTGTCCAATCAATGTTTTTTTCTATTTCCCGGTTCAGATAAATTATCTCTGGGATTCATAAATCAATGCCTTACCTGTAATCTATTATTCAAAAGGATGCCATATGTCCTCTTTCATGATGTTATTTCTGTTGAGGCTCCGGGAGCCTCTTATAAAAAGGCCTAAGGATAAAGAAGTGTACTGGGTGTCCAATCAATGTTTTTTTCTATTTCCAGGTTCATATAAATGATCTCTGGGATTCTAAAATCAATGCCTTAACTGTAATCAATTGTTCACAAGGATGCCATATGTCCTCTTTCATGCTGTTGTTTCTGTTGAGGCTCCGGGACCCTCTTATAAAAAGGCCTACGGATAAAGAAGTGTACTGGGTGTCCAGTCAATGTTTTTTTCTATTTCCCGGGTCATATAAATGATCTCTGGGATTCTAAAATCAATGCCTTAACTGTAATCAATTGTTCACAAGGATGCCATATGTCCTCTTTCTTGTGCCAGTAGAGGCGGGCTGGTTTTCAACAGTAAACCAGCTGGCTGTATGTCTCCCAGATCGATAGAGAATGCTTGTCTCCTAGGTGTCAAACACCGGCCAAAAAAGCTGCAGTGGAAGGAGGAGGAAGAGCTGTAGTGCCCTTAGGTTACTGTAATGGGGATAGTAACACCAACACCAGACTTATGTAAAAGTATAAAATCAGTATTTTATTATACACAATAAAAATACCAAATGGTATAACAAATTACAGCTGGGTGATGACAAACTATCTCCCCATAGACCATACAATATAGCGACGCGTTTCTCGGGCTGAGGAAACGGGGTGATCCCCGAGAAACGCGTCGCTATATTGTATGGTCTATGGGGAGATAGTTTGTCATCACCCAGCTGTAATTTGTTATACCATTTGGTATTTTTATTGTGTATAATAAAATACTGATTTTATACTTTTACATAAGTCTGGTGTTCGTGTTACTATCCCCATTACAGTAACCTAAGGGCACTACAGCTCTTCCTCCTCCTTCCACTGCAGCTTTTTTGGCCGGTGTTTGACACCCAGGAGACAAGCATTCTCTATCGATCTGGGAGACATACAGCCAGCTGGTTTGCTGTTGAAAACCAGCCCGCCTCTACTGGCACAAGAGAGTGCCGCCCTGTTTGTGAGTACCCTTATTCTACTCCTTCACTGGATTTCTGGTCATACTGATCTACACATGAGGCGCCTCTGTCTCTGTTTTTTGTTTTGCATCTTAGAATACATCATCCAGTTGGGTGAAGACAGAGAGCAGCCTGTTCAAGTACTGATGGACATTTGAAGAGATTCGCTGGACTATCCAGATTGGGTTACACACTCCTTCTGATTTGTATACATTTTATACATTTATATTGTTGTTTTTTTCTCACAATTTATAATCTGTGTTGGCTTACTAGTGTAAAACACTGTCATCTGTATTATTGCCAGCCGTTTTCTTCATGTTTATACATTAATATTTTATTATTATCCAAACCAGTTATAAGCGCCTCCTATAGGAGCCCAGTGGTAGTACTACCACGGTGACTCCCGCTTAGTCATATGTCCTCTTTCATGCTGTTGTTTCTGTTGAGGCTCCGGGACCCTCTTATAAAAAGGCCTAAGGATAAAGAAGTGTACTGGGTGTCCAGTCAATGTTTTTTTCTATTTCCCGGGTCATATAAATGATCTCTGGGATTCTAAATCAATGCCTTAACTGTAATCAATTGTTCACAAGGATGCCATATGTCCTCTTTCATGCTGTTGTTTCTGTTGAGGCTCCGGGACCCTCTTATAAAAAGGCCTAAGGATAAAGAAGTGTACTGGGTGTCCAATCAATGTTTTTTTTTATTTCACAGTTGCCAAAAAATTATCTATGGCTTTCTAAAATATATGCCTTACCTGTCATCTATTGTTCAAAAGGATGCCATATGTCCTCTTTCCTGCTGTTGTTTTTGTTGAGGGTCTGGAACACTATTCTAAAAAGGCCGAAGGAGAACGACCTGTACTGTACTGGGTGTCCAATCATGTTTTTGTTTTCAATTTCACGGTTCATAATAAATATCGCCGTGTAACTGAAATCAATGCCATACCTGTACTCTGTTGTTCAAAAGGATGGCATATGTGGTGTTTCATTATGTTGTGGTTGTTGAGGGTCGTGGCCGTGGGACAGCGTATAAAACGGCTGAAGGAGTACAACCTGTACAGCCTTGCTCCTCTTTTTAGGCAGGCCAGCTCTTTGCATACATGCCCACAGACTCTGTAACACATGGCTCTTTTAGGGAGAGGTGCAGCCATAATGCAGGGTCAGAACCTCTGCCTTCAACTGTTATACTCGATTTTGCGAAAGGAAGTAACCTTACCATGGTTCCCTGCACACACGTATTGTTGTTATATTTTGGTGAGGGTAATCATGATGGCCATGTAGACCACCACCGAGAGTCCTGGAAGTAACAGGGATGAGATGAAAGTGCTAAGAATAGCTACTTGAAACAACCGAGTTAGCCATGGGTGTTAATCCAAGACCGCTTGGCTTTATTTTTGTTTTGGGTGCGGCTAATCATGCAGGCCATATGGAGCTGCCACCATTCGGTGTTGTATCAGCTATTAAACTAATAAGAACAGAACTACCAAAATACAGCCAATGAAGGGCCTTATGAAGACTAAGCAAAGGTTGGATTGTAGTATTTGGTTAGGCTAATCATGATGGCCATGTAGACCACCACCGAGAGTCCTGGAAGTAAAAGGGATGAGATGAAAGTGCTAAGAATAGTACTACTAGAAACAACCGAGTTAGCCATGGGTGTTAATCCAAGACCGCTTGGCTTTATTTTTGTTTTGGGTGAGGCTAATAATGCAGGCCATATAGAGCTGCCACCATTCGGTGTTGTATCAGCTATTAAACTAATAAGAACAGAACTACCAAAATACAGCCAATGAAGGGCCTAATGAAGACTGAGCCAAGGTTGGATTGTAGTATTTGGTTAGGCTAATCATGATGGCCATGTAGACCACCACCGAGAGTCCTGAAAGTAAAAGGGATGAGATGAAAGTGATAAGAATAGTACTACTTGAAACAACCGAGTTAGCCATGGGTGTTAATCCAAGACCGCTTGGCTTTATTTTTGTTTTGGGTGCGGCTAATCATGCAGGCCATAGAGCTGCCACCATTCGGTGTTGTATCAGCTATTTAACTAATAAGAACAGAACTACCAAAATACAGCCAATGAAGGGCCTAATGAAGACTGAGCCAAGGTTGGATTGTAGTATTTGGTTAGGCTAATCATGATGGCCATGTAGACCACCACCGAGAGTCCTGGAAGTAACAGGGATGAGATGAAAGTGCTAAGAATAGTGCTACTTGAAACAACCGAGTTAGCCATAAGTGTTAATCCAAGACCGCTTGGATTTATTTTTGTTATGGGTGCGGCTAATCATGCAGGCCATATAGAGCTGCCACCATTCAGTGTTGTATCAGCTATTAAAATAATAAGAACTGTACTATCAAAATACAGCCAATGAAGGGCCTATGAAGACTGAGCAAAGGTTGGATTGTAGTATTTTGTTCGGCTAATCATGATGGCCATGTAGACCACCCGTAACAGGGATGAAAGTGCTAAGAATAGTACTAATTGAAACAACCGAGTTAGCCATGGGTGTTAGTCTAAGACCATTCGGCTTTTTTTTTTTATTTGGGTGCAGCTAATCGTGAAGGCCAGATAGACCTGCCACCATTTGGTGTTGTAACAGGTATTAAACTGCAAAGAACAGTACTACTTAACACAACCTACTTACCATGGGTCCGAGAGCATATGTTTGGTTATTATATTTTGTAAGGGTAATCATGCAGGCCATATAGACCTCCACCGATAGGGTGAGTATGAGTAACAGCTATTAAAATGCTAAGGATATTACTAATTAACACAATATAGTTACCATGGGTCGCAGACCAAGAGCAGATGTCTTATTATTATATTTTGTATGGGTAATCATCCAGGCCGTATAGACCACACCAAATAGGGGGAGTTACAGAGATTAAAGTGCTAAGAATGGTAGTACTTAAAACACAACCTAGTTAAAATGGGTACCAGACCGCATGTCTTATTATTATATTTTTTCAGGGTAATCAGGCAGGCCATATAGACCTCCCCCGATAGGGGGGGTAACAGGGATTAAAGTGTTAAGAAAAGTACTAATTAACACAAGCTAGTTATCATGGGTCCAACACCGTGTGTCTTGATGTTATACTTTGTCAGGGTAATCATGCAGGCCATATAGACCTCCCTTGATACGGGGAGTAACAGGGATTACAGTTCTAAGAATAGTACTACTTAAACACAACCTAATTACCATGGGTCCAAGACCAGATGTTTTCTTATTATACTTTGTCAGGCTAATCATGCAGGCCATTTAGAGCTCCAACAAAAGGGGGGGTAAGAGGGATTCAAGTGATAAGAAAAGTTTTACTTAACACAACAAAATTACCATGGGTCCCAGACCGCGTGTCTTGTTGTTATACTTTGTCAGGGTAATCATAACCGCCATATAGACCTCCACCAATAGGGGGAGTTACAGGGCTGAAAGTGCGAAGAACAGTACTACTTAACACAACCTATTTGGGTCCAAGACCGCATGTTTAATTATTAGACTTTATCAGGGTAATTATATATCTAACAAATCTATCTATTTCTCTTCTATCGATTCTATCTAACTATCAATCTATGTATATCTATCTATCCTATCTATCGAGCTATCTTCTGTCCGGGATGTTTTGAGACAGCCACTTGTGTTTCTGACAAATTTGAAGTAGGAGGACAGAACAATCATCTTCTTCCATCTCCCGGTTCCAAAAATGAAGGCCATATAGACCTCATCTGATAGGGGGAGTAACAGGTTGTAGTAAAATGTTAAGAATATTACTACTTAACACACCACGGGTCACAGACCACATGTCTTATTGTTATACTCTGTCCGGGAAATTATATATATTTCAAATCGATTTATTTATATATCAAATTGATCGAACTATCAAACGTATCGATCAAATGTAGATTGCATCTATTGATCAATGTAATTCGTATCTATAAAATGTATATTAAATATTTTGGGTGATGTCATTCGTATCTATAAAATGTATATTGCATCTTTGATTCGATAACATTCGTATCAATCAAATGTATATTGCATCTATTGATCAATGTAATTCGTATCTATCAAATGTACATTGCATCTATTGAGCTATGTACAGTGTATCGATCATATGTATATTGCATCGATTGAGCTATGTAATCTATGCATCTATCTATCAAATCTATCTATCTCGTGGTTGTGCAAGTGGACTGTTTGCGGTTGATTGCGGTGCGTAACACTTGGAGTTTGCTCTGTCACTGTGATGCGGCCGTAACCCTTACACTACCTGATAGATACGACATCATAACTGATGTTTTAAAGCACGTTATTGCAAACAATTTGGGAATGTTAGTTGATTTAGGCCCTTTATGGGTTAAAAGCAGACTCTGCATAAACTATGTAATTTTCCATGGGAGTTTTGCCATGGATCCCCCTCCAGCATGCCACAGTCCAGGTGTTAGTACCCTTGAAACAACTTTTCCATCACTATTGTGGCCAAAAAGAGTCCTTGTATTTTTTAAAGTTCGCCTTTAAAACGAACAATACCGGAAGTTCGAGTACGCCTTTCGCGAACCGAAATTTTTAGTTTCGCGACATCACTATAGATAGATAGATAGATAGAGTTCTCAGTGGTGTTGCAGCACTCTCAGTAAAACTTTTCATAAATCTTTTCCTGCCAGGGGTGCACTTAAAGTTGCAATATAGACATCCAAAAGTGAAAGGCACTCACCAGGTCTTGATTAGAAAAATCTCTTTATTTTCGTGATGTTTTAGGGTTGCCCCCATCCTCAGACCATCATTACAATAATGTACAGTACTTATGAACCTTTTAAAAGCTCCTAAATCCCACCAGCGGTGCATCATTACAATAATGTACAGTACTTACCAACCTTTTAAAAGCTCCTAAATTCCACCCGCAGAAGTCCCGCAGCCACGTAGGACATCCCCACATCATTGGTTGCTGTGGCAACCAGATACTGTATGACAGACCTATGTTAATGAAAAACCGCCAACATGTTTTTAAATTGTTTTTAATTCACATAGGTCTGTCGTATGGCGTCCGGTTGCCACAGCAACAATGGCATAGGGATGCACCATGTGGTTGCGGGACTTCCGGAACACCACTGACAGCACCGTGGGTGGGAGTTAGGAGTGTGTACGTGTCTATGTACTGTATATATATATATATATATATATATATATATATATATATATATATATATATATATATATATATATATATATAAATATATATATATATATATATAAATATATATATATATATATATATATATATATATATATATACATACATATACACACACACACACATACACACACATATATATATATATATATATATATATATATATAATTAACTAGAGTTAGTTTAGTAAAGTGCACTATTTAGAAAGCTCCCAGTATGGGAATGAATTTCAACTCTCCCTTGCAAACTTGCAACCTTTGCCCAAATCAAGGTAATAGACAGTCCGTGGAAAAAACTTAGTACGAAGTTCAAGTGCATGCACACTCTTGCCCAGGACTCTTCAGACAAAACAAAACAACAGCAAAATGGAATATACCATGTGAGATTTAACTTTGCCACAAAATAATCGTTGGCTATACTCACTCCTTCAAATGCGGTGCTGCGTTGTCACTATCCGTCCTGCTCCGTGTGCTGCAAATAAAACTTCTAAGTTCACCGCTTATTGTAGAATCCTCAATACTGTGCCGGTTTGGTGTGTTCCGCTGTTCACACTGTGAACGTCCGATGACGTGTACACAGCCAGCCACGTGATATGCGGTGTCCAATCAGAGTGTCCCTTGCCTTGTCATCAGGTAAATACGTGTAGACGTGATCAGGGCTCAAAGGGGCAGGCAAATCTAGAAAATCGGCCTGATAAGAGAGAGGCTTCCGAGCCTATAGACCCCAGATACTGGCGAAATGTAGAAATAATAGGAAGGAAATCCAGGGTCAAAATTGATGAGATAAAATCCAAACTTTATTGAAGTCCACATATGGATAAAAACCATGGGGGTCAAAAACGAACAACACTCAGCACCTGTTGCTTCCAGCTGACATGTTTCGGTGTGATACCGTAATCATAGCTGATGGAATGCACAGGTGCTGCTTCATTTAAAAGCACTATACAATTCTGATTGGTGAGTGATGTTATATACTTACTCACATGCATTGAATGTCATTTACAGTACGTAGGGCTCACTAGTACTGAGGTCAATACCAGGATTCGCAATCACCTTTCTACCATTAAAATTGGAGAAGCTAGTACCCCACTAGTCAAACACTTTAAACTTGTACATAATAAGAGCAGTGCAACACTGAGGTGGCAGGCTATTGAAAGGGTTACTACTCCCTTGCGTGGAGGAGACAGATCCCACATTTTAGGTAAAAGGGAGATGTTCTGGATTTTTAAGTTACAGACTCGTGTCCCTAAGGGACTTAATTCAGAATATGATCTGATTAATTATTGGAAGTAGTAGGTTAAAGAGTATTTCAATATAACCTATACATCACAGCTATCTATTGAGCCCTTCATTTTTCATTTCTGTTACAATATAAGCTTAAATAGCGTTATTTTCTTTATGAGGATGGTCATAAATATTGATCATTACTGTTAGCCTTACACACTAATTTTTACTGTATCCAGAGAAGGTTTATTGTATCTATATGTGTCGCAACAGTTTTTTCTTTATTGACCAGTAAAAATGTTTTTACTTAATTCTCTATCTGAGGATATAACATAGTACATTAGTTTTCTAATGCTATTCCATGTATACGCTATTTTGCTTAAATAATGTTCAACATATTTTCCATTTTCTTGTTCTCTTCTTATCCTTTATTTTGTAACATAGGACTAGAGGTACCTGCTAATATATACCAATTTATTATATAAGTAATGGATACAAAATGTGTTTTCCATCATTGCAGGTTAAATCTCAAAGAATGTTCAAGCTTTAATATTTAAGCTTTAAATATTAGATATGATGTTCTCTTTCATACATAATATAGAAGTTTTACACTTAAGGTATGTAAATGGTTAATTTTTTACACTACTACTAATCTGCACACTCACACAGAGTTTTGTTTTTGTTATTAACCAATCAGAATTGTATAGTGCTTTTAAATGAAGCAGCACCTGTGCATTCCATCAGCAATGATTACGGTATCACACCGAAACATGTCAGCTGGAAGCAACAGGTGCTGAGTGTTGTTCGTTTTTGACCCCCATGGTTTTTATCCATATGTGGACTTCAATAAAGTTTGGATTTTATCTCATCAATTTTGACCCTGGATTTCCTTCCTATTATTTCTCTCTCTCTCTCTATATATATATATATATATATATATATATATATATATCAAGAAATAGATACGGGAGAGAAGCATTTGCTATAGGCTAGTGTTTAGAAGGTTGCCGTAGTCGGCTCTACCTTTACTTATAGATAATTGTGGTGCAGACCCTTATAGAAAAATGTAATGTTAAACACAACAAGAGAACTCATCCGGGAAAGTAGCCAGGATGAAAAAAGACAGGGAATTCAGCACTCTTTTGAAAATAATCAATATTTTACTAGCACAATATTTTTTGCATAGATTACAAAGGAGATGGCATATGGGGCCCTCCCCCTACCCACGCAGTGCAAAGAAAGGTAGTATTTACAATGTGAGAATTCAAAGTCAATTTGCAACAAAAATATATTACAAAAAATATTGGATATATCAAATCCAATACACTAAACCTGACCGGTCAGGGGATGTGCGGTACAATTTGCCCAGAAACATAAATACAGCAAAATGCGGAGTTGGCCATAGAAAGACCAGTCACACTTTCTACACCCTGCTGCACACAGCAACCCTGTAGAGAGGTTCCCGCTGGGCAGGTTAAACGGCAAGTGGGATCTAAGAAAGTAGTGACAGCCTTAAAATAGACGGTATAAAAGTATCAGGCATACCTTAAGATAATGTACAATATAGAAAGTATATTCAGAGGGAAAGTGTACTTCAAAGATCAACTACACCCTGCTGCAACCGACACCTCACCTTGGAGGTATATGCTGTCGGGCAGGTAATAGAAATGGGATCTAAGTGATCAATGGCGACACACCCTCAGGATATGTACATAAGTATGTAAGCACAACATTTGGATCATCATATGAAATGGCATATATAAACTTTATATCAAGGTATAGATGGTCAATGCTTAAATTCAGAACAGAGACCTTAAAGCAATAACGTAAGCACATGCAATAAAGGCAAACAAAGAAACGTGTTAGTGCTAAGCATGAATCCATCAATTATTATTAGGCAAGCTGTGATCCTTGAAAGTTCCTAAGGAAAGCTGGACGCCCTCTCGACAGAGCAGCGTTTGCCAGGGTGCAAAGTTAATGCACAGTATCCAGAACTGATTAGTGCAGTTAGTGGCAAGGAAACTAATAACAATGTGGAACCATACGACCTGAGTGATTCAGTAAATGTAAGCCGTGCCAAGTAGCTGTAAATCCATGACAGGTATTGCCAAATGCTGATCCGAACTTTACTTCGGGATGCCTGTAAAGTAACCGTGAAGACGTGCTGGAAGTTACTTTCTCCGAGATCCACACACGCACATCACGTGATCCGGTCGGCTGGACCTATGCAGATGCGCGTTTCACCCGTACGTCCAAGATGCTTAACGGGCTTCGTCAGGGCGTAATATCCAAGGTATCATTACCTCCATATTTATATAGAATGTAATTAGCGCCTCTACTGACAGGTGAAAGAATTGCAAGTAGATATAGAGTGTCAAACTTAAAAACCTAATATCCTTACTTATATTAAAGTAACATAAAAACTTATTTTACTATATGTTACATATTTACAAACACGAGTGTAAATTAACTATATTGATGTTGCAACCTTTAATTTGACGTTAGTTTACTTTGTTTAATTTTACATTGTACAAGACCCTAAGTATATGTATTTACAAAAAACAGGCCATGTCCAATTTATCATTGAGGCCTGCAGGAAGCTGTGTACCCAAAATAGAGATCCACCTGCATTCCTTCTGGAGGAGTATTCTGTCATTATCCCCTCCTCTATTATTGGTGATGCCCCTATCTATTCCAATAAAAGAGAGGGAGTCAGGATTACTACCATGCATAAGTTCATAGTGCCTAGCCACATTACTTTTCTGGTTTTTATATTTTACATCGTCCCGGTGCTCTGTTATCCAGTCTTTTATGGCCCTCCTTGTTTTTCCCACGTAATAACGTGGGCAATTGCACGAAAGGAGGTAAACCACCCCCTCAGTGTTGCAATTCACAAAATGTTTTAGAGTATAGGTTTTTCCTGTATGTGTTGCAAAATGTTTGGTCTTAACCATAAACCTACATGCAACACATTTGCCACAAGGATGATTGCCATAGGATCTGTGTTTTGAAAGCCAATTTGGTTGTTTTTGAAATGACACATATTGGCTTTTTACCAATTTGTCTTTTAGATTAGGCGCCCTTTTGGCTGTGATGTTTGGAAAGTCACCAACATCACGAGATACTGCTTCATCACTAAGCAGAGTGTGCCAATTTTTGGCCAATATTTGTTTCAGTGATGTCCAATGGCAGTTGTATTCAGTGACCAGTCTAATTTTAGATTCACTGACCTTATCCTTGGGCACAAGGAGGCTGTCTCTATTCGAATGAGCCGCACCATTAAGAGCTTGTTTAACTATTCTTTTCGAGTATCCTCTACTCAGAAATCGTTTTTCCATTTCAGCCGCATGATGGTAATATTTCCCTTTTGTGGAACAATTCCGGCGTAGCCTAAGAAATTGGCCCTTGGGAATACCTCTTTTGAGGTGGCTGGGGTGGTGACTTGAGGCGTGAAGTAAGCTGTTGGTGGCAGTGCTTTTACGAAAGTTCTCTGTCACCAAACAACCATCGTTGATCCTCACATTTATATCCAAAAAGGATATTTCTTCCTTACTAAACTGTAAGGTGAAAGAGATGTTACTCTTATTATTATTTAAAGAATTTACAAATTCTTTCAGATCATGCTCAGAGCCTTCCCAGACGAGGAAGACATCATCCACATATCGTAACCATATGTGGATGTTCTCCTCAAAGAGGGGGTTCTGGTACACTTCTTCCATCTCCCAAATGCCTAGATGGAGGCACGCATAAGTGGGAGCACAAGTTGCTCCCATTGCTGTTCCCTATTGCTGGGTATATATTTTGTTGTCGAACATAAACACATTATTAGTAAGTGTGAATTTTAATAGTTTGATTACAAAATCTGTGTGTTGCATGGCACCCATACCTCTCAACGATAGAAAGTACTTGCAGGCCCTAAGGCCCACCTCGTGGGGGATTGATGAATATAATCCCTCCACGTCAAGAGTGACCAGAATGGCATTTTCTGGAATCACAAGTCTATCAATCTTTCTTAGGAAGTCGGAGGTATCCATGATGAAAGATGGTAAAGTATTAAGAGATGGTCTTAAAAAGGAGTCCACATAGTTGCCCAAATTTTCAGTCAGGCTGCTAATGCCTGCAACAATTGGTCTGCCTGGTGGATGGTTGGCATTCTTGTGGATCTTAGGAATGCAGTAAAATACAGGCATCACTGGATGTTCTGGATACAAGTATTTAAATTCAGTAGAAGTTATGATATCTTTACTCTTTGCCTCTTTTAAAATGTTAAAGAGTGCAAATTGCAATGCAGGAATGGGGTTGAATGTCAAACTCTTGTAAAATGTTTTATCCAAGAGTTGGCGTTTGACCTCCAATACATACATGCTCTCGTCCCAAAGGACCAGGTTCCCACCCTTGTCCGCGGGTTTTATCACGAAACCCTTGGCATTCATTAGCTGATTTAGTGCTTTTCTTTCAGCTTTTGTTAGATTGTCATTGACCAATCCTGTGAAAGGTAATCCTGATATTTGTTTTTCAACTTCTCTGACAAAAATGTTCACAGCAGGAACCATGGATAGCTGTGGCATGTATTTAGATTTTGCCTTGAAGTTAGAAGAGAACCTCTCATATTGAGTGGAATCCTCCATCTGTGAGGGTACATACTGACTACCCTCACTGTCTGCCAATAGACTCTGAAGGTTATGTATGCTGGATGAGTCTTCTCTACTCAGAGAAATATCTTCCACTAAGTGTCTGCTTTTACCTTTCATGATTTGTGACAATACAACTCAACGTGCAAATAGATGTAGGTCTTTAATAAACTTAAACTTATTAAGTGAATTGGTAGGCCAAAATGTTAGTCCTTTCTTTAGAACCTCTATATGCATTAGGTTTAACTTGAAGGAAGATAAATTAATTATCTGAAGACCATCTTCAGATGTATTTAATAACCCCTTCGACCCCGAAACCTTCGTGATCTGCCCCGAGGGTAGTTCGCTTGATTCCGGTCGTAGCTCTGCTGCCGTCGTTGTCTGGAGGGATACCTCCTCTCTTCTGAATGTGAACCTGCTATCTTTCCTCCTCCTTTTTCTTCCCCCTCTCCTCCTTCTCCTAAAAAAGACTGTGAGTTCCTACGGATAGATCTACGATGCTCAGATTCTACGTCTGACCGATCAGTACCCGAGTCATAAGTGCCTCTTACTGGCTGGTAGTTATACACTTTTTTATTTTTGTAATCATCATTATCTCTCGAGAATTTCCTACCTTTTCTAAGGCCTAGATTTAGAGTTTGGCGTTAGCCGTGAAAACCAGCGTTAGAGGCTCCTAACGCTGGTTTTAGGCTACCTCCGGTATTTGGAGTAACTCAAAAAAGGGTCTAACGCTCACTTTTCAGCCGCGACTTTTCCATACCGCAGATCCCCTTACGTAAATTGCGTATTCTATCTTTTCAATGGGATTTTTCTAACTCCGGTATTTAGAGTCGTGTCTGAAGTGAGCGTTAGAATTCTAACGACAAAACTCCAGCCGCAGGAAAAAAGTCAGAAGTTAAGAGCTTTCTGGGCTAACGCCGGTTTATAAAGCTCTTAACTACTGTACTCTAAAGTACACTAACACCCATAAACTACCTATGTACCCCTAAACCGAGGTCCCCCCACATCGCCGCAACTCGATTAAATTTTTTTAACCCCTAATCTGCCGACCGCCACCTACGTTATCCTTATGTACCCCTAATCTGCTGCCCCTAACACCGCCGACCCTATATTATATTTATTAACCCCTAATCTGCCCCCCACAACGTCGCTGACACCTAACTTCAATTATTAACCCCTAATCTGCCGACCGAATCTCGCCGCTATTCTAATAAATGTATTAACCCCTAAAGCTAAGTCTAACCCTAACACTAACACCCCCCTAACTACCTACAGTTATTAACCCCTAATCTGCCGTCCGCACGCCGCCGCCAACTACATTATCCCTATGTACCCCTAATCTGCTGCCCTAACATCGCCGACCCCTATATTATATTTATTAACCCCTAACCTGCCCTTCCTAACATCGCCGACACCTAACTTCAATTATTAACCCCTAATCTGCCGACCGAATCTCGCCGCTATTCTAATAAATGTATTAACCCCTAAAGCTAAGTCTAACCCTAACACTAACACCCCCCTAACTTAAATATAATTTTAATCTAACGAAATTAATTAACTCTTATTAAATAAATTATTCCTATTTAAAGCTAAATACTTACCTGTAAAATAAATCCTAATATAGCTACAACATAAATTATAATTATATTATAGCTATTTTAGGATTAATATTTATTTTACAGGTAACTTTGTATTTATTTTAACCAGGTACAATAGCTATTAAATAGTTAAGAACTATTTAATAGCTAAAATAGTTAAAATAATTACAAATTTACCTGTAAAATAAATCCTAACCTAAGTTACAATTAAACCTAACACTACACTATCAATAAATTAATTAAATAAAATACCTACAATTACCTACAATTAAACCTAACACTACACTATCAATAAATAAATTAAATACAATACCTACAAATAACTACAATGAAATAAACTAAAGTACAAAAAATAAAAAAGAACTAAGTTACAAAAAATAAAAAAATATTTACAAACATCAGAAAAATCTTACAACAATTTTAAACTAATTACACCTACTCTAAGCCCCCTAATAAAATAACAAAGCCCCCCCAAAATAAAAAAATGCCCTACCCTATTCTAAATTACTAAAGTTCAAAGCTCTTTTACCTTACCAGCCCTGAACAGTGCCCTTTGCGGGGCATGCCCCAAGAAGTTCAGCTCTTTTGCCTGTAAAAAAAAAACATACAATACCCCCCCCCAACATTACAACCCACCACCCAAATACCCCTAATCTAACCCAAACCCCCCTTAAATAAACCTAACACTAAGCCCCTGAAGATCATCCTACCTTGTCTTCACCTCACCGGGTATCACACCAATCCGTCCTGGCTCCGATATCTTCATCCAACCCAAGCAGGGGCTAGACATCCACTGAAAAAGTCCAGAAGAGGGTCCAAAGTCTTCATCCTATCCGGGAAGAAGAGTAGATCCGGACCGGCAACCATCATCTTCCAAGCGGCATCTTCTATCTTCATCCGATGAGGACGGGCTCCATCCTGAAGACCTCCACCGCGGACCCATCTTCATCCGGCGATGTCCAACTGAAGAATGATGGTTCCTTTAAGGGACGTCATCCAAGATGGCGTCCCTCGAATTCCGATTGGCTGATAGGAATCAGCCAATCAGATTGAGCTCGCATTCTATTGGCTGATCGGAACAGCCAATAGAATGCAAGCTCAATCTGATTGGCTGATTGGATCAGCCAATCGGATTGAACTTGATTCTGATTGGCTGATTCCATCAGCCAATCAGAATATTCCTACCTTAATTCCGATTGGCTGATAGAATCCTATCAGCCAATCGGAATTTGAGGGACGCCATCTTGGATGACGTCCCTTAAAGGAACCGTCATTCTTCAGTTGGACGTCGCCGGATGAAGATGGGTCCGCGGTGGAGGTCTTCAGGATGGAGCCGGTCCTCATTGGATGAAGATAGAAGATGCCACTTGAAAGATGATGGTTGCCGGTCCGGATCTACTCTTCTTCCCGGATAGGATGAAGACTTTGGACCCTCTTCTGGACTTCTTCAGTGGATGTCTAGCCCCTGCTTGGGTTGGATGAAGATATCGGAGCCAGGACGGATCTGTGTGATACCCGGTGAGGTGAAGACAAGGTAGGATGATCTTCAGGGGCTTAGTGTTAGGTTTATTTAAGGGGGGTTTGGGTTAGATTAGGGGTATGTGGGTGGTGGGTTGTAATGTTGGGGGGGGGTATTGTATGTTTTTTTTTACAGGCAAAAGAGCTGAACTTCTTGGGGCATGCCCCGCAAAGGGCACTGTTCAGGGCTGGTAAGGTAAAAGAGCTTTGAACTTTAGTAATTTAGAATAGGGTAGGGCATTTTTTTATTTTGGGGGGCTTTGTTATTTTATTAGGGGGCTTAGAGTAGGTGTAATTAGTTTAAAATTGTTGTAAGATTTTTCTGATGTTTGTAAATATTTTTTTATTTTTTGTAACTTAGTTCTTTTTTATTTTTTGTACTTTAGTTCGTTTATTTCATTGTAGTTATTTGTAGGTATTGTATTTAATTAATTTATTGAGTGTAGTGTTAGGTTTAATTGTAACTTAGGTTAGGATTTATTTAACAGGTAATTTTGTTATTATTTTAACTAGGTAACTATTAAATAGTTCTTAACTATTTAATAGCTATTGTACCTGGTTAAAATAATTACAAAGTTACCTGTAAAATAAATATTAATCCTAAAATAGCTATAATATAATTATAATTTATAGTTTAGCTATATTAGGATTTATTTTACAGGTAAGTATTTAGCTTTAAATAGGAATAATTTATTTAATAAGAGATAATTAATTTCGTTAGATGTAAATTATATTTAACTTAGGGGGGTGTTAGTGTTAGGGTTAGACTTAGCTTTAGGGGTTAATACATTTATTAGAATAGCGGTGAGCTCCAGTCGGCAGATTAGGGGTTAATAATTGAAGTTAGGTGTCGGCGATGTTAGGGAGGGCAGATTAGGGGTTAATACTATTTATTATAGGGTTAGTGAGGCGGATTAGGGCTTAATAACTTTATTATAGTAGCGCTCAGGTCCGCTCGGCAGATTAGGGGTTAATAAGTGTAGGCAGGTGGAGGCGACGTTGTGGGGGGCAGATTAGGGGTTAATAAATATAATATAGGGGTCGGCGATGTTAGGGCAGCAGATTAGGGGTACATAGGGATAATGTAAGTAGCGGCGGTTTACGGAGCAGCAGATTAGGGGTTAATAATAATATGCAGGGGTCAGCGATAGCGGGGGCGGCAGATTAGGGGTTAATAAGTGTAAGGTTAGGGGTGTTTAGACTCGGGGTACATGTTAGGGTGTTAGGTGCAGACGTAGGAAGTGTTTCCGCATAGCAAACAATGGGGCTGCGTTAGGAGCTGAACGCGGCTTTTTTGCAGGTGTTAGGTTTTTTTTCAGCTCAAACAGCCCCATTGTTTTCTATGGGGGAATCGTGCACGAGCACATTTTTGAGGCTGGCCGCTTGCGTAAGCAACTCTGATATCGAGAGTTGAAGCTGCGTTAAATATGCTCTACGCTCCTTTTTTGGAGCCTAACGCAGCCTTTATGTGGACTCTCAATACCAGAGTTATTTTTATGGTGCGGCCAGAAAAAAGCCGGCGTTAGCTTTTCGGGTCGTTACCAACAAAACTCTAAATCTAGCCGTAAGTTTGATGTCATTTTGTAGCCTTGATATCTGTTCTTTTATCTCATAGATATTGACATATTGACGGCAGATAAGAGCCATAGGCCCAGCAAGTCTGCCCGACCTTACCTAACAGTATAAACTTATCTAGTTCGTAGGATAGCCCTATGCTTGTCCCATGCATTTTTAAAGTCCCCCACAGTGTTTGTTGCTACTACCTCTTGAGAAAGTTTATTCCATAAATCAATCACTCTTTCTGTAAAGAAGTGCTTCCTCAAATTACTCCTGAATCTACTACCCTTTAGCTTGAGCTCATGACCCCTTGTTCTTGAATTTTCCATTTTATGTAAAATACCCACAGCCTCAGTTTTACTAAACCCTTTAATGTACTTGAAAGTTGCTATCATATCACCTCTTTCCCTTCTCTCCTCTAAGCTATACATATTTAGGTCATTGAGCCTATCCTGGTAAGTTTTATTTTTTAGACCATGTCCCATTTTGGTAGCCCTCCTTTGCACAGATTCAAGTTTGTTAATATCCTTCTGAAGATATGGCCTCCAGAACTGCACACAATACTCAAGATGAGGCCTAACTAATGATCTATAAAGTGGCATAAGAACCTTACTACTTCTGCTGCAAATACCTCTACCAATACATCCAAGCATTCTGCTAGCCTTACTCGCTGCATTACTACATTGTTTACTAAGTTTTAAATCATCTGAAATAATAATTCCCAAGTCCTGTTCCTCGTCTGTAACAGTCAGTAAAGTGTCATTGAGTCTGTAATTAACATTTGGATTTTTCTTCCCTAAATGCATTATTTTACACTTTGCTGTGTTAAACTTTAGATCCCAGTCGTTTGTCCAATCCTCCAATTGTTGTATATCACTTGTCATTTTGTCTACCCCCCCTGGAACATCCACTCTGTTGCAAATTTTTGTATCATCTGCAAAGAGACATACTTTCCCCTGTAGCCCTTTGCTGATATCGCAGATAAATATGTTAAACAAAACAGGCCCCAGAACTGACCCCTGAGGAACACCACTAGTAACAGCCCCCTCTGCTGAATGAACTCCATTTACTAAGACACTTTGTTTTCTGTCCTTAAGCCAGCATTCCACCCAGTTCACAATTTTTGAATCTAGACCAAGGAGATATAGTTTGTGAATAAGTTTATTGTGTGGGACGGTGTCAAATGCTTTGCTGAAATCTAGATATGCTACATCAACTGCTCCTCCCTTGTCTAATACTTTTGTTACATAATCAAAGAAGTCAATTAGATTAGTCTGACATGATCTCCCTGAAGTAAAACCATGCTGATTTTGGTCCTCTAAATTGTTTGTCTTTATGTAAGTCATAATTCTTTCTTTTAAGAGGCTTTCCATTAATTTCCCTACTACTGAAGTTAAACTAACTGGCCTGTAGTTGCCAGATTCTTCTCTACTGCCCTTTTTATGAAGAGATATTACATTTGCTATTCTCCAATCATCTGGGACAGCTCCTGTTAATAGTGACTGATTAAACAGATCAGTTAATGGGACAGTTAGCACTGATCGAAGTTCTTTTAAAACCCTTGGATGAATATTATCAGGACCCACTGCCTTTGTAACATTTATTTTTGATAATGCTAACAAAACCTCATCCTCTGTAAAAAGATTACTGTTAAGCTTGTTTCTATTTTGTGTAGCATCCCTTAATGTAGACATTGTATCTTCACAATCTTTAGTGAAAACAGAACAGAAGTAATCATTGAGACAGTCTGCAATCTGCTTATCTCCTTCTATTATTCTACCATCAACTGATTTCAATTTTACTATTCCTACCTTATTTTTTCTTCTTTCACTGATATATCTACAGAATGTTTTGTCCCCATGTTTTACTGACTGTGCTATCTTCTCTTCTGCATGAGCTTTAACCTTCCTAATTAACTGCTTAGTCTTTTTTTGTTGGAGTCTCCATATTTTCATATCATCATCTGCTTGTGTGTGTCTGTAATTTTTATAAGCTATCTTTTTTGTCTTTCTTTACAGCATGTGCTACTTCTTTGGAAAACCAAATTGGTTTCCGCTTTCTTTTACTTTTACAGACATGTCTAATACAGTGTGCGGTTGCATCTAAAATGGCACCTTTCACAAATTCCCACTGTTCTTGAACCCCTGTAATAAGAGTTTTCCCCTTTAAATAGTTTTTTAGGTATTCTCCCATTAATGAAAAATCTGCCGTCCTAAAGTCTAAAACTTTTGTTTTAGTCTGGGTGGACAGTTCCTGAACATGAATACTAAACCAAACAGATTGATGATCACTGGATCCTAAGTTCTCACCTACAGACACATCTGAAACTGTATCACTGTTTGTAAGTATTAGATCTAATATAGCTTCCTTACGAGTTGGTTCCTTGACTAATTGTTCAAGTGATTCCCCTAGCAGAGATTCAAGAATATACCTGCTTCTAGCCGATCTAGCAGAAGGAATCTTCCAGTCTATATCTGGCAAATTAAAGTCCCCCAGT
Organism: Bombina bombina; assembly: GCF_027579735.1. Classification (NCBI taxonomy): domain Eukaryota; kingdom Metazoa; phylum Chordata; class Amphibia; order Anura; family Bombinatoridae; genus Bombina; species Bombina bombina. Next base: position 17,347,604 of record NC_069500.1, read on the forward strand.
ACTATAACCTTACCCTTCATGGTCATTTTGGTTATTTCATCTAATAACAGATTGTCCAGTTTTTCATCCTGCAATGGAGGCCTATATACAACCCCTATTCTAAAAACATTTTTATCTCCAATTTCCAAAGTCACCCAAATACTTTCCACCTCATCATTTGTTCCTACAATTTCAGTAACCTTTATATTTTCATTTACATACAAAGCAACTCCTCCACCTTTCTTTCCTACTCTGTTCTTTTTAAATAACCTGTATCCAGGTATGACTATGTCCCAGTCATGCAAATCATTGTACCATGTTTCTGTTATAGCTACTAAATCCAAGTTGTCCCTAGTCATTATTGAAATGAGTTCAGGTAATTTATTTCCTAAGCTGCGAGCATTTGTGCTCATGGCACGAAGAATTTTTCTACTAGAATTTCTAGAATTGTTACTTGGACTAACAGTTTTGGCATGCTGTGGGGGGCAGGTGGATATATTAATGCTACCCCCCTTTATTAGTTTAAATGATTTCTAATAAAGTATTTGAACTCCTCTTCCAGATACTCTGTTCCTTTAGCATCCAACTGCAAGCCATCTCTCCTAAATAACCTAGTATCTTTCCAAACAGAGCTATAATGGCCAATAAAACCAAATCCTCGTTCCCTGCACCACTTATCTAACCAAGAATTAAATGTTGTTATCCGCTCCATCTTTCCTGCTTCCTGGTCATACACAGGTAAAATAGCAGAAAACGATAGAGTTGATGCCACAGTCTCTAAATGATTACCTAGGTCACAAAACTCTTTCTGAACAGCAGCAACATGATTACTAGCCAGATCATTTGTTCCTAAATGAACAATCACATCTAACTCACTTCCCTTTCCTGCTGCCTTAACAATTCTCAAAATACGATTCTTATCCCTGTGAGCAGTAGCTCCTGGAAGACATCTAACCTCCCTTGTTTCTCCTTTACTTTCACCTAAATACACATTCCTCAAAATAGAGTCACCCACTAACAGTCTTTTTCTCAAAAACACATCTGCAGTTCTTTCCTGTGTTATGTTACCTTTCTCCTCATTTAATTTTGCAAAGTTTTTATTGGTTGAAAAGGTGTTAACCCCTTAATGACCACAATGTACCCTGTATGTCACTGGTCGTTAAGGTTTTTTCAGGACATAATAGCACAAGTCTAGCCCAGCTTTAGTGATTCCTCAGCCTGTGTAATGGTTTTCTCTAATCTCTCTTTGTTGCGAGTTACCATTTTTTTCATTAAGATAATGGAACAGTCTGAGAGGCTGGAGTTCGAGCCTTCCATAAATTCTTCACCTCCTTCATCTTCCCTCAAATTAGTCCCAGGGTCAAGTCGAAGACGTAAACCTCTCGGGATGATGTTCATTTTGATATAATTCTCAAGGCTGGATGTTTCAGCCCTAAGTTTTACTTGTTTAACAAGTAGTTTTTTATAACTTTTGAATGCACCATAAATATTAACTGGTGCATTGCTGTTAGTATCCTGACTCTCCTCCAAATTGGATATAGATAAGGAGGCTGTTAATTCAGCCTCCCAATTTTCATCTGAAAATGTAAATGCCATATTGGTAACGTCTTGTAAGATAGAATATATATGACATCAAACTTAGAAAAGGTAGGAAATTCTCGAGAGATAATGATGATTACAAAAATAAAAAAGTGTATAACTACCAGCCAGTAAGAGGCACTTATGACTCGGGTACTGATCGGTCAGACGTAGAATCTGAGCATCGTAGATCTACCCGTAGGAACTCACAGTCTTTTTTAGGAGGAGAGGGGGAAGAAAAAGGAGGAGGAAAGATAGCAGGTTCACATTCAGAAGAGAGGAGGTATCCCTCCAGACAACGACGGCAGCAGAGCTACGACCAGAATCAAGCGAACTACCCTCGGGGCAGATCGCGAAGGTTTCGGGGTCGAAGGGGTTATTAAATACATCTGAAGATGGTCTTCAGATAATTAATTTATCTTCCTTCAAGTTAAACCTAATGCATATAGAGGTTCTAAAGAAAGGACTAACATTTTGTCCTACCAATTCACTTAATAAGTTTAAGATTATTAAAGACCTACATCTATTTGCACGTCGAGTTGTATTGTCACAAATCATGAAAGGTAAAAGCAGACACTTAGTGGAAGATATTTCTCTGAGCAGAGAAGACTCATCCAGCATACATAAACTTCAGAGTCTATTGGCAGACAGTGAGGGTAGTCAGTATGTACCCTCACAGATGGAGGATTCCACTCAATATGAGAGGTTCTCTTCTAACTTCAAGGCAAAATCTAAATACATGCCACAGCTATCCATGGTTCCTGCTGTGAACATTTTTGTCAGAGAAGTTGAAAAACAAATATCAGGATTACCTTTCACAGGATTGGTCAATGACAATCTAACAAAAGCTGAAATAAAAGCACTAAATCAGCTAATGAATGCCAAGGGTTTCGTGATAAAACCCGCGGACAAGGGTGGGAACCTGGTCCTTTGGGACGAGAGCATGTATGTATTGGAGGTCAAACGCCAACTCTTGGATAAAACATTTTACAAGAGTTTGACATTCAACCCCATTTCTGCATTGCAATTTGCACTCTTTAACATTTTAAAAGAGGCAAAGAGTAAAGATATCATAACTTCTACTGAATTTAAATACTTGTATCCAGAACATCCAGTGATGCCTGTATTTTACTGCATTCCTAAGATCCACAAGAATGCCAACCATCCACTAGGCAGACCAATTGTTGCAGGCATTGGCAGCCTGACTGAAAATTTGGGCAACAATGTGGACTCCTTTTTAAGACCATCTCTTAATACTTTACCATCTTTCATCATGGATACCTCCGACTTCCTAAGAAAGATTGATAGACTTGTGATTCCAGAAAATGCCATTCTGGTCACTCTTGACGTGGAGGGATTATATTCATCAATCCCCCACAAGGTGGGCCTTAGGGTCTGCAAGTACTTTCTATCGATGAGAGGTACGGGTGCCATGCAACACACAGATTTTGTAATCGAACTATTAAAATTCACACTTACTAATAATGTGTTTATGTTCGACAACAAAATATATACCCAGCAACAGGGAACAGCAATGGGAGCAACTTGTGCTCCTACTTATGCGTGCCTCCATCTAGGCATTTGGGAGATGGAAGAAGTGTACCAGAAGCCCCTCTTTGAGGAGAACATCCACATATGGTTACGATATGTGGATGATGTCTTCCTCGTCTGGGAAGGCTCTGAGCATGATCTGAAAGAATTTGTAAATTCTTTAAATAATAATAAGAGTAACATCTCTCTCACCTTACAGTTTAGTAAGGAAGAAATATCCTTTTTGGATATAAATGTGAGGATCAACGATGGTTGTTTGGTGACAGAGAACTTTCGTAAAAGCACTGCAACCAACAGCTTACTTCACGCCTCAAGTCACCACCCCAGCCACCTCAAAAGAGGTATTCCCAAGGGCCAATTTCTTAGGCTACGCCGGAATTGTTCCACAAAAGGGAAATATTACCATCATGCGGCTGAAATGGAAAAACGATTTCTGAGTAGAGGATACTCGAAAAGAATAGTTAAACAAGCTCTTAATGGTGCGGCTCATTCGAATAGAGACAGCCTCCTTGTGATCAAGGATAAGGTCGGTGAATCTAAAATTAGACTGGTCACTGAATACAACTGCCATTGGACATCACTGAAACAAATATTGGCCAAAAATTGGCACACTCTGCTTAGTGATGAAGCAGTATCTCGTGATGTTGGTGACTTTCCAAACATCACAGCCAAAAGGGCGCCTAATCTAAAAGACAAATTGGTAAAAAGACAATATGTGTCATTTCAAAAACAACCAAATTGGCTTTCAAAACACAGATCCTATGGCAATCATCCTTGTGGCAAATGTGTTGCATGTAGGTTTATGGTTAAGACCAAACATTTTGCAACACATACAGGAAAAACCTATACTCTAAAACATTTTGTGAATTGCAACACTGAGGGGGTGGTTTACCTCCTTTCGTGCAATTGCCCACGTTATTACGTGGGAAAAACAAGAAGGGCCATAAAAGACCGGATAACAGAGCACCGGGACGATGTAAAATATAAAAACCAGAAAAGTAATGTGGCTAGGCATTATGAACTTATGCATGGTAGTAATCCTGACTCCCTCTCTTTTATTGGAATAGATAGGGGCATCACCAATAATAGAGGAGGGGATAATGACATAATACTCCTCCAGAAGGAATGCAGGTGGATCTCTATTTTGGGTACACAGCTTCCTGCAGGCCTCAATGATAAATTGGACATGGCCTGTTTTTTGTAAATACATATACTTATGGTCTTGTACAATGTAAAATTAAACAAAGTAAACTAACGTCAAATTAACGGTTGCATCATCAATATAGTTAATTTACACTCGTGTTTGTAAATATGTAACATATAGTAAAATAAGTTTTTATGTTACTTTAATATAAGTATGGATATTAGGTTTTTAAGTTTGACACTCTATATCTACTTGCAATTCTTTCACCTGTCAGTAGAGGCGCTAATTACATTCTATATAAATATGGAGGTAATAATACCTTGGATATTACGCCCTGACGAAGCCAGTTAAGCATCTTGGACGTACGGGTGAAACGCGCGTCAGCATAGATCCAGCCGACCGGATCACGTGATGTGCGTGTGTGGATCTCGGAAAAAGTAACTTCCAGCGCGTCTTCACGGTTACTTTACAGGCATCCCGAAGTAAAGTTCGGATCAGCATTTGGCAATACCTGTCATGGATTTACAGCTACTTGGCACGGCTTACATTTACTGAATCACTCAGGTCGTATGGTTCCACATTGTTATTAGTTTCCTTGCCACTAACTGCACTAATCAGTTCTGGATACTGTGCATTAACTTTGCACCCTGGCAAACGCTGCTCTGTCGAGAGGGCGTCCAGCTTTCCTTAGGAACTTTCAAGGATCACAGCTTACCTAATAATAATGGATGGATTCATGCTTAGCACTAACACGTTTCTTTGCTTGCCTTTATTGCATGTGCTTACGTTATTGCTTTAAGGTCTCTGTTCTGAATTTAAGCATTGACCATCTATACCTTGATATAAAGTCTATATATGCCATTTCATATGATGATCCAAATGTTGTGCTTATATACTTATGTACATATCCTGAGGGTGTGTCGCCATTGATCACTTAGATCCCATTTCTATTACCTGCCCGACAGCATATACCTCCAAGGTGAGGTGTCAGTTGCAGCAGGGTGTAGTTGATCTTTGAAGTACACTTTCCCTCTGAATATACTTTCTATATTGTACATTATCTTAAGGTATGCCTGATACTTTTATACCGTCTATTTTAAGGCTGTCACTACTTTCTTAGATCCCACTTGCCGTTTAACCTGCCCAGCGGGAACCTCTCTACAGGGGTGCTGTGTGCAGCAGGGTGTAGAAAGTGTGACTGGTCTTTCTATGGCCAACTCCGCATTTTGCTGTATTTATGTTTCTGGGCAAATTGTACCGCACATCCCCTGACCGGTCAGGTTTAGTGTATTGGATTTGATATATCCAATATTTTTTGTAATATATTTTTGTTGCAAATTGACTTTGAATTCTCACATTGTAAATACTACCTTTCTTTGCACTGTGTGGGTAGGGGGAGGGCCCCATATGCCATCTCCTTTGTAATCTATGCTAAAAATATTGTGCTAGTAAAATATTGATTATTTTCAAAAGAGTGCTGAATTCCCTGTCTTTTTTCATCCTGGCTACTTTCCCGGATGAGTTCTCTTGTTGTGTTTAACATATATATATATATATATATATATATATATATATATATATATATATATATATATATATATATATATATATATATATATATACAGTATCTCACAAAAGTGAGTACACCCTCACATTTTTGTAAATATTTTATTATATCTTTTCATGTGACAACACTGAAGAAATGACACTTTGCTACAATGTAAAGTAGTGAGTGTACAGCCTGTACAGTGTAAATTTGCTGTCCCCTCAAAATAACTCAACACACAGCCATTAATGTCTAAACAGTGGGCAACAAAAGTGAGTACACCCCTAAGTGGAAATGTCCAAAGTGGGCCCAATTAGCCATTTTCCCTCCCCGGTGTCATGTGACTCATTAGTGTTACAAGGTCTCAGGTGTGAATGGTGAGCCGGTGTGTTAAATTTGGTGTTATTGCTCTCACACTCTTTCAAACTGGTCACTGAAAGTTCAACATGGTGCCTCATGGCAAAGAACTCTCTGAGGATCTGAAAAAAAGAATTGTTGCTCTACATAAAGATGGCCTAAGCTATAAGAAGATTGCCAATACCCTGAAACTGAGCTGCAGCACAGTGGGCAAGACCATACAGCGGTTTCACAGGACAGGTTCCACTCAGAACAGGCCTCGCCATGGTCGACCAAAGAAGTTGAGTGCACATGCTCAGCGTCATATCCAAAGGTTGTCTTTGGGAATTAGATGTATGAGTGCTGCCAGCATTGCTGTAGAGGTTGAAGGGGTGGGGGGTCAGTGCTCAGACCATATGTCACACTGCATCAAATTGGTCTGCATGGCTGTCATCCCAGAAGGAAGCCTTTTTTTAAAGATGATGCACAAGAAAGCCCACCAACAGTTTGCTGAAGACAAGCAGACTAAGTACATGGATTACTGGAACCATGTCCTGTGGTCCAATGAGACCAAGATAAACTTATTTGGTTCAGATGGTGTCAAGCCTGTGTGGCGGCAACTAGGTGAGGAGTACAAAGACAAGTGTGTCTTGCCTAGTCAAGCATGATGGTGGGAGTGTCATGGTCTGGGTCTGCCGGCACTGGGGAGCTACAGTTTATTGAGGTAACCATGAATGCCAAAATGTACTGTGACATACTGAAGCAGAGCATGATCCCCTCCCTTCGGAGACTGGGCCGCAGGGCAGTATTCCAACATGATAGCGATGCCAAACACACCTCCAAGATGACCACTGCCTTGCTAAAGAAGCTGAGGGTAAAGGTGATGGACTGGCCAAGCATGTCTCCAGGACTAAACCCTATTGAGCATGTGTGGGGCATCCTCAATTGGAAGGTGGGGGAGCGCAAGGTCTTTACATCCACCAGCTCAGTGATGTCATCATGGAGGAGTGGAAGAATACTCCAGTGGCAATCTGTGAAGCTCTGGTGAACTCCATGCCCAAGAGGGTTAAGGCAGTGCTGGAAAATAATGGTGGCCACACAAAATATTGACACTTTGGCCCAATTTGGACATTTTGACATAGGGGTGTGCCCACTTTTGTTGCCAACGGTTTAGACATTAATATCTGTGTGTTGAGTTATTTTGGGGGGACAGCAAATTTACACTGTTATACAGGCTGTACACTCACTACTTTACATTGTTGCAAAGTGTCATTTCTTCAGTGCTGTCACATGAAAAGATATAATAAAATATTTACAAAAATGTGAGGGGTGTACTCACTTTTGTGAGAAACTGTACAGTACATATATATGTATATATATATATATATATATATATATATATATATATATATATATATATATATATATATATATGTGTGTGTGTGTGTGTATATACAGGTAGCCCTCAGTTTATGCTGGGGTTAGGTTCCAGAAGGAATGGTTGTAAATCGAAACCGTTGTAAATTGAAACCCAGTTTATAATGTAAGTCAATGGGAAGTGATTAATAGGCACCCTCACTTCAAGCAGCTATACAGGAAGATAATAGGGAAGTGGCTGCTAGATCTTGTTCCTTTGAAAGCTGCTCAATAGCTAATGTCTGTTCTGTTTACACAGATTAATTGACGGGAAAAAAAAGGTTGTTATTCTGAAACGGCACAAATTGAACCGGTATAAACCAAGGGCCACCTGTATGTACAAATATAAATAAATATATATATATATATATATATATATATATATATATATATATATATATATATATATATATATATATATATATATATATATATATATATATATATATATATATATTAAAGCATCTATCAGCTTTAGCGGTACACACACTGTTTCCTGGTATCTCCAAATATGTTCTCAAGTGGTGATCAGCAGTTAAAGCTACGCGTTTTAGCCGTGTAGTTGGCCTTTTTCAAGCTTGAAAAAGGCCAACTACACGGCTGAAACGCGTAGCTTTAACTGCTGACGCTGACAAACAGCTAATAAAATGTATCAAAGTAACTGCAAGCTACTGCTCTGACCTCAGAGAGCACACGCAGGACCGCAGAGCCAAGGAACAGCAAAAAAGGATTAGTCTGTGAACACAGACCGGAAACATCTCCACACGAGTTACAAGGTAAACTACTAACAGGCTCCAGGACCGGTCTGCGGGATAAGCTCGAGGCAGACAGTAAGTACTAACTTTAACACCTTTACACCAAGGGACAATCCTATTATCATAATAAGGAGATCAAGTTTTGTTTAAAAAAAAAACTGCTCCCCGCTACAGAAAATGGATATATAAAGAAAAACTGATTTGTGTTTTCATAACAATCCTCTGAAACATCCAATTTTTTTCCTTTTCCCCTCTTTTTTAACAGGGTACCCTGAACATTTTAACCTTAATTGGTCGGCCGACCTTCGCTCTCTATTTACTGTAACAAATTTACATTTTTTATGTTAATGAGCCTATGACTAGAAACGTTTAGACCATTTGTAACAAATTTACATTTTTTATATTAATGACCTTATGACTAGAATCATTTAGACCATTTGTTTTAACATATTAAATATAATTTATTTGAATCAGTACTTTTAGCTGTCTGTCTTAAATACTCATAGGCCTAGATTTAGAGTTCGGCGGTAGCCGTGAAAACCAGCGTTAGAGGCTCCTAACGCTGGTTTTAGGCTACCGCCGGTATTTGGAGTCACTCAAAATAGGGTCTAACGCTCACTTTTCAGCCGCGACTTTTCCATACCGCAGATCCCCTTACGTCAATTGCGTATCCTATCTTTTCAATGGGATCTTTCTAACGCCGGTATTTAGAGTCGTTTCTGAAGTGAGCGTTAGAGCTCTAACGACAAAACTCCAGCCGCCGGAAAATAGCAGGAGTTAAGAGCTTTCTGGGCTAACGCCGGTTCATAAAGCTCTTAACTACTGTACCCTAAAGTACACTAACACCCATAAACTACCTATGTACCCCTAAACCGAGGTCCCCCCACATCGCCGCCACTCGATTAAAAATTTTTAACCCCTAATCTGCCGACCGCCACCTACGTTATACTTATGTACCCCTAATCTGCTGCCCCTAACCCCGCCGACCCCTGTATTATATTTATTAACCCCTAACCTGCCCCCCACAACGTCGCCGCCAGCTACCTACAATAATTAACCCCTAATCTGCAGACCGCAAAGCGCCGCCACCTACGTTATCCTTATGTACCCCTAATCTGCTGCCCCTAACACCGCCGACCCCTATATTATATTTATTAACCCCTAATCTGCCCCCCCACAACGTCGCCGACACCTGCCTACACTTATTAACCCCTAATCTGCCGAGCGGACCTGAGCGCTACTATAATAAAGTTATTAACCCCTAATCCGCCTCACTAACCCTATCATAAATAGTATTAACCCCTAATCTGCCCTCCCTAACATCGCCGACACCTAACTTCAATTATTAACCCCTAATCTGATGACCGGAGCTCACCGCTACTATAATAAATGGATTAACCCCTAAAGCTAAGTCTAACCATAACACTAACACCCCCCTAAATTAAATATAATTTAAATATAATTTAAATCTAACGAAATTAATTAACTCTTATTAAATAAATTATTCCTATTTAAAGCTAAATACATCCTAATATAGCTACAATATAAATTATAATTATATTGTAGCTATTTTAGGATTAATATTTATTTTACAGGCAACTTGGTAATTATTTTAACCAGGTACAATAGCTATTAAATAGTTAAGAACTATTTAATAGCTAAAATAGTTAAAATAATAACAAAATTACTTGTAAAATAAATCCTAACCTAAGTTATAATTAAACCTAACACTAACCTATCAATAAATTAATTAAATAAAATACCTACAATTACCTACAATTAACCTAACACTACACTATCAATAAATAAATTAAATACAATTGCTACAAATAACTACAATTACATAAACTAACTAAAGTACAAAAAATAAAAAAGAACTAAGTTACAAAAAATAAAAAAATATTTACAAACATAAGAAAAATATTACAACAATTTTAAACTAATTACACCTACTCTAAGCCCCCTAATAAAATAACAAAGACCCCCAAAATAAAAAAATGCCATACCCTATTCTAAATTAATAGAGTTAAAAGCTCTTTTACCTTACCAGCCCTGAACAGGGCCCTTTGCGGGGCATGCCCCAAGAAGTTCAGCTCTTTTGCCTGTAAAAAAAACATACAATACCCCCCCCCCCAACATTACAACCCACCACCCACATACCCCTAATCTAACCCAAACCCCCCTTAAATAAACCTAACACTAAGCCCCTGAAGATCTTCCTACCTTGTCTTCACCATCCAGGTATCACCGATCCGTCCTGGCATCCGGTGCTGAAGAGGTCCAGAAGAGGCTCCAAAGTCTTCCTCCTATCCGGCAAGAAGAGGACATCCGGACCGGCAAACATCTTCTCCAAGCGGCATCTTCGATCTTCTTCCATCCGGTGCGGAGCGGATCCATCCTCTTCTTCCGGCGTCTCCCGACGAATGACGGTTCCTTTAAGGGACGTCATCCAAGATGGCGTCCCTCGAATTCCGATTGGCTGATAGGATTCTATCAGCCAATCGGAATTAAGGTAGGAATATTCTGATTGGCTGATGGAATCAGCCAATCAGAATCAAGTTCAATCCGATTAGCTGATCCAATCAGCCAATCAGATTGAGCTCGCATTCTATTGGCTGATCGGAACAGCCAATAGAATGCGAGCTCAATCTGATTGGCTGATTGGATCAGCCAATCGGATTGAACTTGATTCTGATTGGCTGATTCCATCAGCCAATCAGAATATTCCTACCTTAATTCCGATTGGCTGATAGAATCCTATCAGCCAATCGGAATTCGAGGGACGCCATCTTGGATGACGTCCCTTAAAGGAACCATCATTCGTCGGGAGACGCCGGAAGAAGAGGATGGATCCGCGTCGGCTGATTCAAGATGGACCCGCTCCGCACCGGATGGAAGAAGATCGAAGATGCCGCTTGGAGAAGATGTTTGCCGGTCCGGATGTCCTCTTCTTGCCCGATAGGAGGAAGACTTTGGAGCCTCTTCTGGACCTCTTCAGCACCGGATGCCAGGACGGATCGGTGATACCTGGATGGTGAAGACAAGGTAGGAAGATCTTCAGGGGCTTAGTGTTAGGTTTATTTAAGGGGGGTTTGGGTTAGATTAGGGGTATGTGGGTGGTGGGTTGTAATGTTGGGGGGGGGTTATTGTATGTTTTTTTTTACAGGCAAAAGAGCTGAACTTCTTGGGGCATGCCCCGCAAAGGGCCCTGTTCAGGGCTGGTAAGGTAAAAGAGCTTTTAACTCTATTAATTTAGAATAGGGTATGGCATTTTTTTATTTTGGGGGTCTTTGTTATTTTATTAGGGGGCTTAGAGTAGGTGTAATTAGTTTAAAATTGTTGTAATATTTTTCTTATGTTTGTAAATATTTTTTTATTTTTTGTAACTTAGTTCTTTTTTATTTTTTGTACTTTAGTTAGTTTATGTAATTGTAGTTATTTGTAGCAATTGTATTTAATTTATTTATTGATAGTGTAGTGTTAGGTTAATTGTAGGTAATTGTAGGTATTTTATTTAATTAATTTATTGATAGGGTAGTGTTAGGTTTAATTATAACTTAGGTTAGGATTTATTTTACAGGTAATTTTGTTATTATTTTAACTATTTTAGCTATTAAATAGTTCTTAACTATTTAATAGCTATTGTACCTGGTTAAAATAATTACCAAGTTGCCTGTAAAATAAATATTAATCCTAAAATAGCTACAATATAATTATAATTTATATTGTAGCTATATTAGGATGTATTTTACAGGTAAGTATTTAGCTTTAAATAGGAATAATTTATTTAATAAGAGTTAATTAATTTCGTTAGATTTAAATTATATTTAACTTAGGGGGGTGTTAGTGTTAGGGTTAGACTTAGCTTTAGGGGTTAATCCATTTATTATAGTAGCGGTGAGCTCCGGTCGTCAGATTAGGGGTTAATAATTGAAGTTAGGTGTCGGCGATGTTAGGGAGGGCAGATTAGGGGTTAATACTATTTATGATAGGGTTAGTGAGGCGGATTAGGGGTTAATAACTTTATTATAGTAGCGCTCAGGTCCGCTCGGCAGATTAGGTGTTAATAAGTGTAGGCAGGTGTCGGCGACGTTGAGGGGGGCAGATTAGGGGTTAATAAATATAATATAGGGGTCGGCGGTGTTAGGGGCAGCAGATTAGGGGTACATAGGGATAACGTAGGTTGCGGCGGTGTACGGAGCGGAAGATTAGGGGTTAAAAATAATATGCAGGGGTCAGCGATAGCGGGGGCGGCAGATTAGGGGTTAATAAGTGTAAGGTTAGGGGTGTTTAGACTCGGGGTACATGTTAGAATGTTAGGTGCAGACGTAGGAAGTGTTTCCCCATAGGAAACAATGGGGCTGCGTTAGGAGCTGAACGCTGCTTTTTTGCAGGTGTTAGGTTTTTTTACAGTTCAAACAGCCCCATTGTTTCCTATGGGAGAATCGTGCACGAGCACGTTTTTGAGGCTGGCCGCGTCCGTAAGCAACTCTGGTATCGAGAGTTGCATTTGCAGTAAAAATGCTCTACGCTCCTTTTTGGAGCCCAACGCAGCATTTTTTTGAACTCTCGATACCAGAGTTAATTTTATGCTGCGGCCAGAAAAAAGCCTGCGGAGCGTTAACAGCCCATCTACCGCCAAACTCCAAATCTAGGCCTTAGGCATTAATACACGGATACAATCCGTTTTCTTCATGGCATAATTTAGCCAAAAGACTTCATTTTCATTTTTAGTTTCAATAAGTATTGGAAGTAATATTTTTCCTTTCTAAAAGACATACTCATATAGGTTTAAGCATCCATTTGCGCTTTTTCTCCTACCACTTCTCTTTTCTGTCCACCACTAATTGATAATTAAAGGGGGAATATCATAGGAGATTTAGCTTACCTTTAAAATTAGCAGCGCAAGAAAGATTTACTCAATTGCTTGTACTAAAGATTACAAAGTGAACAAAATATATACTTAATAACTAATTTAACACGAAAAAAGTCGTTAATGCTATCCTAATGAACGTTAATTTTAATTGAGCTTAAGCAATAACGTTTACTTTCAACTTGTAACATGAGCGCTACATCTGATGTGCACAAACAGCCGTGATAAACCCGATATCACTTTTGGGTAACTCTTAGTGCATTACTTGTAATCTGGCCCTTAAAAAGGGAACCATACCTTGCAGTATGCATTGTGTAGCGTTTGCTAATTGCTTTAATTAACTGTTTCACTACTGGGCCACTGCAGACTACATCTGAGTAACTGGTCCATCCAAGGAACATAACACTGTAGACTGAGATACTGACAGATAAATCCACCATTAGCCCAGGGGACCTGTTACATTTCTACAATGGAAGTACATTTTTTTATTGCCCAGCTGAACTCCTGAACTACTCTTTACTAATAGGCGCTTCTGAGGGGGATAATGGGTCTCAGATCACTTTTCTTAAAAAAACATTACTGATCACTTCAAAGTTTTACCTTCTCCTTGCTGAGGCAAAACTTAAACTGAGGCTAAATGGGAGGGTGTGCTGGTAGCTTTGGAATTGTTACAGGTGTTTTGTCTCTTCCTTCTGGTCAGGGTCATCTATCCCAAATGTGATGGATATTGGGCTCTCACCATCTTAATAAAGCAATAACTTTAAAAAAAAAAAAAGTCCTGTTTTGTTTGTTTTACCTAAATGTTTATGTATTTTTATTGAAGTAGCAGGTCTTACCAACACAGGTTGTACCGCCACTGCCAGGTCTGTAACCGGGGTAGCAGATGCATATGAATGAGCCAGGGGTGTTGGTGCATTGTGCATTCGGACATGGGATTCGCCACATTGCACATTCATCAATATCTGTAGAAACAGATCTGTATATTAGATCTCACATTAGCTACAATAAAATAATATTTTTTTAGTCTGAATCAAGTGCTGTTTAGTCAGGTTCATCTGTCACATTTATATATATTTATGAGTATTTGTTTATAAAAGTCACATACTGACACACTGTATTATTATCTATTCCTGTTATTTATTAACTACTGTAAACTTCACCTTATAATATGTCATGTCAGCCTAAGGATGAGATTTATAATAATACCTTTATAAAGTCTTGTTATTGCATATTATAGATGCTCACAAACTTGTCCCCATTGTTATAAGTACTACATATGTGCAGGACAGGAAGAGTTTGTTTTGGATATTAGAGGACATTTTTTCCCCTGAATATTTGTTGGCTACACTTTTTGGTTTTCATTTAGTTTAAAACAAAATTAAAATCACATTTAGTTAAACATTTAGATTGTTTTTTTGTTAAACAAATGTAACTGTTTTAAAGCTATAGGTGAAAAGTCCCCCTGTAGCTACAAATACTTAGCTTAACGCACTGGAGAATACGCTAACCCAATCCTATTCTTGTCAGAGCCCTGGCTGCGCTAACACCTGGGTTAAAAGGGACAATCTACACCACAATTTGTATTGTTTAAACAAATAGATAATCCCTTTATTACTAGTGATGTCGCAAACCTAAAAATTTCTGTTCGCGAACGGCGGACTCGAACTTCAGCAACTGTTCGCGAACGGGTGAACCGGGTGAACCGCCTTTGACTTCAATAGGCAGGCAAACTTTAAAACCAACAGGGACTCTTTCTGGCCACAATAGTGATGGAAAAGTTGTTTCAAGGGGACTAACACCTGGACTGTGGCATGCCGGAGGGGGATCTATTGGCAAAACTCCCATGGAAAATTACATAGTTGATGCAGAGTCTGTTATTAAGCCATAAAGGGCATACATCACCTAACATTCCTAAATTGTTTGGAATAACGTGCTTTAAAACATCAGGTATGATGTTGTATCGATCAGGTAGTGTAAGGGTTACGCCCGCTTCACAGTGACAGACCAAACTCCCCGTTTAAAGGTACAGTCTACACCAGAATTTTTATTGTTTTAAAAGATAGATAATCCCTTTATTACCTATTTCCCAGTTTTGCATAACTAACACATTTATAATAATATACTTTTAACCTCTATGATTATCTTGTATCTAAGCCTCTGCAAACTGCCCCTTTTTTCAGTTCTTTTGACAGACTTGCAGTCTAGCCAATCAGTGCCTGCTCCCAGATAACTTCTCGTGCACGAGCACAGTGTTATCTATATGAAATACGTGAACTAACACCCTCTAGTGGTGAAAAACTGTTAAAATGCAATCTGAAAGAGGTGGGCTTCAAGGTCCAAGAAATTAGCATACGAACCTCCTAGGTTAAGCTTTCAACTAAGAATACCAAAAGAGAACAAAGCAAAATTGGTGATAAAAGTAAATTGGAAAATTGTTTAAAATTACATGCTCTATCTGAATCATGAAAGTTTATTTTGGCCTAGACTGTCCCTTTAACGCACCGCAAACAACCGCAAACAGTCCATTTGCACAACCGCAAACTCCCCATTTGCACAAGGTTGAATACCAAGCTAGCCATGTCCCGTTCCTTGTCCTCACTGATGTCATTGAAGGTCTCTTCCTCCACCCAGCCACGTACAACACCAAGGGTCCCCGAAAGGTGACAACAAGCCCCCTGGGACACCTGCTGTGTTTGGTCTTCCACCTCCTCAAAGCCACCTTCCTCCTCTGACTCCTCTTCTTCAGACTCCTATCTCTGCATTGCCTCTCTCTGCATTATTATAAGGTGTGTTAAGTAGTACTATTTCTATCAGTTTAATCCCTGTGGTATCCCCTATCAGGGGACGTGTATATGGCATGGATTTTAGGAACCGGGAGATGGAAAAAGATGCTTGGTCGGTCCTACTACTTCAAATTTGGGGCACTGCGCGTGCAATCTACTGTGCCACCAGATAGGAGTGTTGTGTTAAGTATTACTATTCTTATCAGTTTAATCCCTGTTAAGTGCCTTTTTTTTTGTTTGGTTTTTGAAGACACAATGCAGCACCAGAGGCCAGAAAAATTTGGCATGTACACATGCCTGAAAAATTAGGTATTGTTGCAGCCGCTGCTGTAGCAGCGGCCAGAAAAATTGATGTTTGTTTCCCAGGCAGAAAGTGCCCTAAAACATTGCTGCTTGAACCCTAGTTAGTGGCGGATAAGTCATGCAAGTCATCCGGCATTCGAAGATAAAATACAGCAGCTTGTGGACCATTTTTAGCCTAAGGCAGCTCATCTCATCAGGCCTTTTTTACTCAATTGTATCGCCCAATGTCTAGACTTTTTTGACCTAGGCGACTTCTCTTCTCAGTGACAATACCTCCTGCTGCACTGCAGGTCCTTTCTGACTGGACACTTGAAGCGGGGCAGGCCAGAAGTTCCAGTGCAAATTGGGATAGCTCAGGCCACAGGTCAAGCCTGCACACCCAGTAGTCAAGGGGTTCGTCGCTCCTCAGAGTGTCGATATCTGCAGTTAAGGCGAGGTAGCCTGCTACCTGTCGGTCGAGTCGTTCTCTGAGGGTGGACCCCGAAGGGCTGTGGAGATGCATAGGAGTTAAAAAGCTCAACATGTCCTCCATCAACAACACGTCTGTGAAGCGTCCTGTCCTTGCCAGTGTGGTCGTGGGAGTCGGAGGATTACTTTCACCTCTTCCCCTGTTAGATTCCCGTTGTGCTGTGACATCATCCTTATACACTGTGTAAAGCATACTTTTTAATTTATTTTGGAACTGCTGCATCCTTTCCGACTTGTGGTAATTTGGTAACATTTCAGGCACTTTATGCTTATACCGGGGGTCTAGTAGCGTGGACACCCAGTACAGGTCGTTCTCCTTCAGCTTTTTTCACTCAACAGGCACAACAGCATGAAAGACCCCATTTGCACAAGGTTGGATGCTGAGCTACTCATGTCCCGTTCCTCGTCCTCAGTGATCTCACTGAAGGTATCTTCTTCCCCCCAGCCACGTACAACACCATGGGTACCAGATAGGTGACAACGAGCACCCTGGGATGCCTGTTGTGTTTGGTCTTTCTCCTCCTCCTCAAAGCCACATTCCTCCTCTGACTCCTCTTCCTCACAATCCTCTTCCTGCGTTGCCGCTGGTCCAGCAAGCGATGCTGATAAGGCTGTTTCTGGTGGTGATGGTGACCACAACTCTTCCTCTTCACGCTCATCTACGGCCTGATCCAGCACTCTTCGCAGGGCACACTCCAGGAAGAAAACAAATGGTATGATGTTGCTGATGGTGCCTTCGGTGTGACTGACTAGGTTTGTCACCTCCTCAAAAGGACGCATGAGCCTACAGGCATTGCGCATGAGCGCCCAGTAACGTGGCAAAAAAATTCCCAGCTCCGCAGATGCTGTCCTAGCACCCCGTTCATACAAATACTCGTTAATGGCTTTTTCTTGTTGGATCAGGCGGTTGAACATTAGGAATGTTGAATTCCAACCTGTCGGGCTGTCGCAAATCAAGCACCTCACTGGCATGTTGTTTCGCCGCTGGATATCGGAAAAGTGCGCCATGGCCGTGTAGGAACAACTCAAATGGCCACACACCTTCCTGGCCTGCTTCAGGACGTCCTGTAAGCCTGGGTACTTATGTACAAAGCGTTGTACGATCAGATTACACACATGTGCAATGCACGGCACATGTGTCAACTTGCCCAATTTCAATGCCGCCACAAAATTACTTCCATTGTCACAAACCACTTTGCCGATCTCCAGTTGATGCAGAGTCAGCCACTGATCCACCTGTGCGTTCAGGGCGGACAGGAATGCTGGTCCGGTGTGACTCTCTGATTTCAGGCAAGTCAACCCCAAGACGGTGTGACACTGCCGTATCCGGGATGTGGAATAGTACCTGCGGAGCTGGGGGGGTGCCGTTGATGTGGAGCAAGACGCATCAGCAGAAGAGGACTCAGCCGAGGAAGAGGTTATGGAAGAGGATGGAGTAGGAGGAGTAGAGGAGGTGGCAGCAGGCCTGCCTGCAAGTCGTGGCGGTGTCACCAACTCATCCTCTGCAGAGCCATGCATTCCATGCTTGGCAGCCGTCAGCAGGTTTACCCAATGCGCAGTGTAGGTGATATAACTGCCCTGACCATGCTTTGCAGACCAGCTATCAGTGGTCATATGGACCCTTGCCCCAACGCTGTGTGTTAGACATGCCATTACTTGCTTTCATACAATCGAGTACAGGTTGGGGATTGCCTTTTGTGCAAAGAAATTTCAGCCGGGTACCTTCCACTGTGGTGTCCCAATAGCTACAAATGTTTTGAACGCCTCAGACTCCACCAGCTTCTATGGTAAAAGCTGGCGGGCTAAGAGTTCAGACAAATATATGGAAGAATGAAAACACCATCAATCTGCAGGGAGGTGCACGTACCCAGGTCCTGCCAATGACCTCCAATAATGTCCAATTTCACAAAAAGAACAGCACCAACCAAAGATGAGTAAAAGTGTATCTTTATTGGGACATCTCCAAACACAGCACATTACACGACGTTTCGGTCAGATGACCTTAATCATGTGATTAAAAACAAGACCTATAACCACTCCTTATATACCCACCTTGGGGGAGGTGATAATTACCTATACAGGTGAATTTTATGCATTCTGTTTCAACATTGAACTCTTTAGCAACCTCTAGTGGTAAAACAAGGTCATTTATCATTCTTACATATTACTTGGTTAACTCACAGGCAAAAAACACAAAAAAAGGGATGGCAATATATATATGTACATACATAAATCCTTATAACATTTCAGAAGATATATGAAAAAATGCAAAACCCCTAAACAAAGATATGATAATATCCCACACATATATGATTAAAATAAATGTTTCAAATCACATAGCCAGACTATTGACAGAAATGAATAAATCTCAAGTGGAACTAACTCACATTGTAATGTTCCAATCTATCTCTTTATTCATTCCATATGGAATGAGGGATTGCAGAGTATAAATCCAAAAAGTCTCTCTACTTTTTAGTAATTTTTGTCTATTCCCCCCTCTTCTTGGTCTCTTAACTTGCTCAATTATCTGAAATCTCAATTGAGAAATACTATGTCCTGCAGTCAAAAAACGATTGGCAACAGGGGCTTCTTTAATGCCACACCGTATGTTAGATTTATGTTCATTTATTCTATCTCTTATTCTCCTAGTCGACTCTCCTATGTAAATTTTGGAACAAGGACATTTAATTAGATAGACTATATAATCAGAGTTGCAAGTAAAGAAGCCTGGTATTTTATATTTCCTTCCAGTAAGAGGGTGAAAAAAGCTATCTCCTCTAATGATATTATTACAATTACAGCAATTGAGACAGGGGAAACATCCTAATTTGGGAGTAGATAACACTGTTTGAACTTGTTTCTTTTTTGGACCTATATCTGCTTTTATTAATGAGTCTTTAATATTTTTACATCGCCTGTATGCAGGCATAGGTAACTGTTGGAAATCAATAACATTAGGGTTCAAGTCTTTGATGGTGGACCAATGTTTCTTAATAATGTTATTGATCTTATTACTTAAAGGGTTAAATCTAGATATGAAAATCATACGTTTATTTTTATTCTTCTCTTGTCTAAATTATATTCTCCTTTAAGAATAGTTTGTCTGGGGATATTTTCTACTTCTTTAATATGGCGTTCAATCAAGGGCTTTGGAGAACCCCTCTGTAGAAACAGATTACCCATTTCTCTAAGTCTACTGTGAGCTAGCTGATCATCTGAAACAATTTTTTTAACTCTTAAGAGCTGACTCTTGGGAAGACTGTTGATAAGAGGTGGATAGTGTGCACTTTCATATTTCAATAGGTTGTTCCTATCACTTTCTTTCCTAAATAAATCAACCTTTAGTTCTCTACCATTCTTTTGAATAGTAGTATCCAAAAAATCTATAGATACCTCACTACATACCAATTTAAGTTTAATGTGTCTAGTTGAAATGTTGAGGTCATCTACAAAGGACTGCAATGAGCCAATGTCACCCCCCCATATGCCAAAAATATTGTCTATATATCTATACCAACATAATCCATATTTTTGGAATGCTTTCTGAGTGTATACAAACCTCTCTTCATAGATATTCATAAAGACATTGGCATATGTGGGGGCGACATTGGACCCCATCGCAGTCCCCTGGCATTGAATGTAAAAAGTATCCTGAAAAAGAAAATAATTGTGGTATAAAATTAACTGTAGTAGCTCAAGAATAAAATGACAATGAGAATTAGAGAATTTACCACTAGACATAATGGTTTGTTTCATAGCGCCCATCCCGCTCTCATGTGTGATTGATGTGTACAATGATGTTACATCTAATGAGAATAAGATAAATTTGTCACTTTGTAATTGTACGGAATCTAACTTTGTTATAAAATCCCCAGTATCTCTAATGTAAGACATAGATTGAGTAGCAAACGGTCTTAGTACTCTGTCAAGATATTTAGATACATTAGATAGAATAGAATCTGTGCTGGCTACTATGGGGCGTCCAGGTGGAGCAGAACTATCTTTGTGTATTTTGGGCAGTGTGTAAAGGACTGGTATAGAGAATGAATCAGGTATTAAATACTTCTGTTCTTTTATAGAAATAAGTCCATTACACACTGCCCTATTCACACAATTAACAAGACATTTCTTGATCCCAAAAGATGGATCAGTATTCAAAACCTTATATACATTCTGGTCTGAAAGTTGTTTCTCAATTTCTTGTATATAGTATGTTTTGTCTAGGATGACAGTTGCGCCGCCCTTGTCGGCCTGTTTACAAATAATATCTTTGTTCTCCTTTAATTTAGACAGGGCAAGCCATTCAGCCTTAGAGAAATTCTTATGCTTATTCGATGTTATAGATACACGATTTTTTTCTTTCAATATATTGATATCCCTTAACACTAGCTGTATAAATGTTTCAATGCTATTGTTATAGACATTAGGTGTAAAAGAACTTTTGTTTTTAAGATCTAAAGTGTTTAAAGATAAGGGATTTTCATCATGCAGCAATTCATTACATCTCAATATGTCATTATTCTTAGACTCTAATGTTGCAAAATATGCCTTTAACTTAATATTCCTAAAAAAAGAAAAAAGATCACGTTGTAATTCAAAAAAGTCACATTTAGTAACCGGACAAAAAGATAGTCCTTTCTGAAGTACTTCTCTTTCGACATCATTAAGAGCATATGCAGAGATGTTTACCGTTAGTTCCGGTTGCTCTGACGTTCTTTGCTGCGAGTTATTCTCTGAGCTTTTGGTGCTTTCGCAGCTGACTTCTTCTTGCTTGCGGCGGTGTTTGCGGCCGCCTCGCTTCCGCTTCCGCTCCCGTCTGAGTCCCCCGACGTATTAGCTGATGATGATTGGCTAGTGTCGTCATTACGCCAACGGCGTTGTCTCCTCCAATGGGGTGTGCCTGATCTTTTTCCATCATCCTGAGTATCCTTCTTCCAACGATACACATTATCGTTTCTGTAATCTTCTTCGTCTCTATGAAACTTTTGTCGTTTCCGGCTCTCTATCGTTGCCTTTAATTCTGTAATAGTTGTCTTGACAGATGTCAGAAGTTTGTCTAGATCTTCAGATGACAAAGAGGCTTTCAATACACTCTCCAATCTCGTCAACTCTTCTTTCTGCACATCTAAGTCTCGCTGTAAGTACTCCACAGTCAGTACCAGCAAATCAAAGGAACACTTGTTGAGTATGTGAGTAAACTTTTCACAATATTCTTTATTTTCACACATCAGAGTAGGTCTAACATTCATACGTAACCCTCTAGGGATCCGTCGGACTCGATAGTATTCTGCCAATGTAGTGGCATGTAGGTCATAGGCTAGATTCTTTTTGGATATTCTTTCATATTCTCTAGATGAGTTTTCAACCGGTGGGGTTTGTAAAAAGGTTCTTGAACCCCGCACCAGCGTAGTAATCCGTGAGGCTTCCAAGTCACTGTAAGTAAACGTTTTGCTTAGAGGTTCAGTCCCATTTAATTCCATTATGCTTGTTATATAACACAGCAGCAGTGATGCACGTAATCCAAGGCAGTCAATATATCAAATATATGGAAGAATGAAAACAGCATCAATCTGCAGGGAGGTGCACGTACCCAGGTCCTGCCAATGACCTCCAATAATGTCCAATTTCACAAAAAGAACAGCACCAACCAAAGATGAGTAAAAGTGTATCTTTATTGGGACATCTCCAAACACAGCACAGAACACGACGTTTCGGTCAGATGACCTTAATCATGTGATTAAAAACAAGACCTATAACCACTCCTTATATACCCACCTTGGGGGAGGTGATAATTACCTATACAGGTGAATTTTATGCATTCTGTTTCAACATTGAACTCTTTAGCAACCTCTAGTGGTAAAACAAGGTCATTTATCATTCTTACATATTACTTGGTTAACTCACAGGCAAAAAACACAAAAAAAGGGATGGCAATATATATATGTACATACATAAATCCTTATAACATTTCAGAAGATATATGAAAAAATGCAAAACTCCTAAACAAAGATATGATAATATCCCACACATATATGATTAAAATAAATGTTTCAAATCACATAGCCAGACTATTGACAGAAATGAATAAATCTCAAGTGGAACTAACTCACATTGTAATGTTCCAATCTATCTCTTTATTCATTCCATATGGAATGAGGGATTGCAGAGTATAAATCCAAAAGTCTCACTACTTTTTAGTAATTTTTGTCTATTCCCCCCTCTTCTTGGTCTCTTAACTTGCTCAATTATCTGAAATCTCAATTGAGAAATACTATGTCCTGCAGTCAAAAAATGATTGGCAACAGGGGCTTCTTTAATGCCACACTGTATGTTAGATTTATGTTCATTTATTCTATCTCTTATTCTCCTAGTCGACTCTCCTATGTAAATTTTGGAACAAGGACATTTAATTAGATAGACTATATAATCAGAGTTGCAAATAAAGAAGCCTGGTATTTTATATTTCCTTCCAGTAAGAGGGTGAAAAAAGCTATCTCCTCTAATGATATTATTACAATTACAGCAATTGAGACAGGGGAAACATCCTAATTTGGGAGTAGATAACACTGTTTGAACTTGTTTCTTTTTTGGACCTATATCTGCTTTTATTAATGAGTCTTTAATATTTTTACATCGCCTGTATGCAGGCATAGGTAACTGTTGGAAATCAATAACATTAGGGTTCAAGTCTTTGATGGTGGACCTTAATTATATTCTTAAAGGAGAATATAATTTAGACAAGAGACAAGAGAAGAATAAAAATAAACGTATGATTTTCATATCTAGATTTAACCCTTTAAGTAATAAGATCAATAACATTATTAAGAAACATTGGTCCACCATCAAAGACTTGAACCCTAATGTTATTGATTTCCAACAGTTACCTATGCCTGCATACAGGCGATGTAAAAATATTAAAGACTCATTAATAAAAGCAGATATAGGTCCAAAAAAGAAACAAGTTCAAACAGTGTTATCTACTCCCAAATTAGGATGTTTCCCCTGTCTCAATTGCTGTAATTGTAATAATATCATTAGAGGAGATAGCTTTTTTCACCCTCTTACTGGAAGGAAATATAAAATACCAGGCTTCTTTACTTGCAACTCTGATTATATAGTCTATCTAATTAAATGTCCTTGTTCCAAAATTTACATAGGAGAGTCGACTAGGAGAATAAGAGATAGAATAAATGAACATAAATCTAACATACGGTGTGGCATTAAAGAAGCCCCTGTTGCCAATCATTTTTTGACTGCAGGACATAGTATTTCTCAATTGAGATTTCAGATAATTGAGCAAGTTAAGAGACCAAGAAGAGGGGGGAATAGACAAAAATTACTAAAAAGTAGAGAGACTTTTTGGATTTATACTCTGCAATCCCTCATTCCATATGGAATGAATAAAGAGATAGATTGGAACATTACAATGTGAGTTAGTTCCACTTGAGATTTATTCATTTCTGTCAATAGTCTGGCTATGTGATTTGAAACATTTATTTTAATCATATATGTGTGGGATATTATCATATCTTTGTTTAGGGGTTTTGCATTTTTTCATATATCTTCTGAAATGTTATAAGGATTTATGTATGTATATATATATATTGCCATCCCTTTTTTTGTGTTTTTTTTTTTTTTTTTTTGTGTTTTTTGCCTGTGAGTTAACCAAGTAATATGTAAGAATGATAAATGACCTTGTTTTACCACTAGAGGTTGCTAAAGAGTGCAATGTTGAAACAGAATGCATAAAATTCACCTGTATAGGTAATTATCACCTCCCCCAAGGTGGGTATATAAGGAGTGGTTATAGGTCTTGTTTTTAATCACATGATTAAGGTCATCTGACCGAAACGTCGTGTTCTGTGCTGTGTTTGGAGATGTCCCAATAAAGATACACTTTTACTCATCTTTGGTTGGTGCTGTTCTTTTTGTGAAATTGGACATTATTGGAGGTCATTGGCAGGACCTGGGTACGTGCACCTCCCTGCAGATTGATGCTGTTTTCATTCTTCCATATATTTGATATATTGACTGCCTTGGATTACGTGCATCACTGCTGCTGTGTTATATTACAAGCATAATGGAATTAAATGGGACTGAACCTCTAAGCAAAACGTTTACTTACAGTGACTTGGAAGCCTCACGGATTACTACCCTGGTGCGGGGTTCAAGAACCTTTTTACAAACCCCACCGGTTGAAAACTCATCTAGAGAATATGAAAGAATATCCAAAAAGAATCTAGCCTATGACCTACATGCCACTACATTGGCAGAATACTATCGAGTCCGACGGATCCCTAGAGGGTTACGTATGAATGTTAGACCTACTCTGATGTGTGAAAATAAAGAATATTGTGAAAAGTTTACTCACATACTCAACAAGTGTTCCTTTGATTTGCTGGTACTGACTGTGGAGTACTTACAGCGAGACTTAGATGTGCAGAAAGAAGAGTTGACGAGATTGGAGAGTGTATTGAAAGCCTCTTTGTCATCTGAAGATCTAGACAAACTTCTGACATCTGTCAAGACAACTATTACAGAATTAAAGGCAACGATAGAGAGCCGGAAACGACAACATTTTCATAGAGACGAAGAAGATTACAGAAACGATAATGTGTATCGTTGGAAGAAGGATACTCAGGATGATGGAAAAAGATCAGGCACACCCCATTGGAGGAGACAACGCCGTTGGCGTAATGACGACACTAGCCAATCATCATCAGCTAATACGTCGGGGGACTCAGACGGGAGCGGAAGCGGAAGCGAGGCGGCCGCAAACACCGCCGCAAGCAAGAAGAAGTCAGCTGCGAAAGCACCAAAAGCTCAGAGAATAACTCGCAGCAAAGAACGTCAGAGCAACCGGAACTAACGGTAAACATCTCTGCATATGCTCTTAATGATGTCGAAAGAGAAGTACTTCAGAAAGGACTATCTTTTTGTCCGGTTACTAAATGTGACTTTTTTGAATTACAACGTGATCTTTTTTCTTTTTTTAGGAATATTAAGTTAAAGGCATATTTTGCAACATTAGAGTCTAAGAATAATGACATATTGAGATGTAATGAATTGCTGCATGATGGAAATCCCTTATCTTTAAACACTTTAGATCTTAAAAACAAAAGTTCTTTTACACCTAATGTCTATAACAATAGCATTGAAACATTTATACAGCTAGTGTTAAGGGATATCAATATATTGAAAGAAAAAAATCGTGTATCTATAACATCGAATAAGCATAAGAATTTCTCTAAGGCTGAATGGCTTGCCCTGTCTAAATTAAAGGAGAACAAAGATATTATTTGTAAACATGCCGACAAGGGCGGCGCAACTGTCATCCTAGACAAAACATACTATATACAAGAAATTGAGAAACAACTTTCAGACCAGAATGTATATAAGGTTTTGAATACTGATCCATCTTTTGGGATCAAGAAATGTCTTGTTAATTGTGTGAATAGGGCAGTGTGTAATGGACTTATTTCTATAAAAGAACAGAAGTATTTAATACCTGATTCATTCTCTATACCAGTCCTTTACACACTGCCCAAAATACACAAAGATAGTTCTGCTCCACCTGGACGCCCCATAGTAGCCAGCACAGATTCTATTCTATCTAATGTATCTAAATATCTTGACAGAGTACTAAGACCGTTTGCTACTCAATCTATGTCTTACATTAGAGATACTGGGGATTTTATAACAAAGTTAGATTCCGTACAATTACAAAGTGACAAATTTATCTTATTCTCATTAGATGTAACATCATTGTACACATCAATCACACATGAGAGCGGGATGGGCGCTATGAAACAAACCATTATGTCTAGTGGTAAATTCTCTAATTCTCAATGTCATTTTATTCTTGAGCTACTACAGTTAATTTTATACCACAATTATTTTCTTTTTCAGGATACTTTTTACATTCAATGCCAGGGGACTGCGATGGGGTCCAATGTCGCCCCCACATATGCCAATGTCTTTATGAATATCTATGAAGAGAGGTTTGTATACACTCAGAAAGCATTCCAAAAATATGGATTATGTTGGTATAGATATATAGACGATATTTTTGGCATATGGGGGGGTGACATTGGCTCATTGCAGTCCTTTGTAGATGACCTCAACATTTCAACTAGACACATTAAACTTAAATTGGTATGTAGTGAGGTATCTATAGATTTTTTGGATACTACTATTCAAAAGAATGGTAGAGAACTAAAGGTTGATTTATTTAGGAAAGAAAGTGATAGGAACAACCTATTGAAATATGAAAGTGCACACTATCCACCTCTTATCAACAGTCTTCCCAAGAGTCAGCTCTTAAGAGTTAAAAAAATTGTTTCAGATGATCAGCTAGCTCACAGTAGACTTAGAGAAATGGGTAATCTGTTTCTACAGAGGGGTTATCCAAAGCCCTTGATTGAACGCCATATTAAAGAAGTAGAAAATATCCCCAGACAAACTATTCTTAAAGGAGAATATAATTTAGACAAGAGACAAGAGAAGAATAAAAATAAACGTATGATTTTCATATCTAGATTTAACCCTTTAAGTAATAAGATCAATAACATTATTAAGAAACATTGGTCCACCATCAAAGACTTGAACCCTAATGTTATTGATTTCCAACAGTTACCTATGCCTGCATACAGGCGATGTAAAAATATTAAAGACTCATTAATAAAAGCAGATATAGGTCCAAAAAAGAAACAAGTTCAAACAGTGTTATCTACTCCCAAATTAGGATGTTTCCCCTGTCTCAATTGCTGTAATTGTAATAATATCATTAGAGGAGATAGCTTTTTTCACCCTCTTACTGGAAGGAAATATAAAATACCAGGCTTCTTTACTTGCAACTCTGATTATATAGTCTATCTAATTAAATGTCCTTGTTCCAAAATTTACATAGGAGAGTCGACTAGGAGAATAAGAGATAGAATAAATGAACATAAATCTAACATACGGTGTGGCATTAAAGAAGCCCCTGTTGCCAATCATTTTTTGACTGCAGGACATAGTATTTCTCAATTGAGATTTCAGATAATTGAGCAAGTTAAGAGACCAAGAAGAGGGGGGAATAGACAAAAATTACTAAAAAGTAGAGAGACTTTTTGGATTTATACTCTGCAATCCCTCATTCCATATGGAATGAATAAAGAGATAGATTGGAACATTACAATGTGAGTTAGTTCCACTTGAGATTTATTCATTTCTGTCAATAGTCTGGCTATGTGATTTGAAACATTTATTTTAATCATATATGTGTGGGATATTATCATATCTTTGTTTAGGGGTTTTGCATTTTTTCATATATCTTCTGAAATGTTATAAGCATTTATGTATGTACATATATATATTGCCATCCCTTTTTTTGTGTTTTTTGCCTGTGAGTTAACCAAGTAATATGTAAGAATGATAAATGACCTTGTTTTACCACTAGAGGTTGCTAAAGAGTTCAATGTTGAAACAGAATGCATAAAATTCACCTGTATAGGTAATTATCACCTCCCCCAAGGTGGGTATATAAGGAGTGGTTATAGGTCTTGTTTTTAATCACATGATTAAGGTCATCTGACCGAAACGTCGTGTTCTGTGCTGTGTTTGGAGATGTCCCAATAAAGATACACTTTTACTCATCTTTGGTTGGTGCTGTTCTTTTTGTGAAATAAGAGTTCAGACAAGCCAGCTGTCAGACGCCGGACAAGGGGGTGACTTTGGGACATTGGCTTCTTACGCTCAAACATGTCCTTGACAGACACCTGACTGTGGGCAGATGAGCAGGAACTGCTACAGAAGGGAGACAGAGTGGCGGATGGTTGAGAGGGGGCAAGGAGGACAGCAGTGGTTGACGTGGCTGAAGATGTTGGACCAGGAGGAGGATGGTGGCTTTGAGTTTGTGTGCTGCTTGTACTCATGTGTTCATCCCATCGGCATTTGTTATGTGAGATCATGTGCCTTCGCAAAGCAGTTGTACCTAGGTGGGTGTTGGACTTCCCACGACTCAGTTTCTTTTGGCACAGGTTGCAAATGGCATCGCTGTTGTCAGAGGCAGACACACACAAAAAACGCCACACTGCTGAGCTCTGCGATGATGGCATTCTGGTGGTGGCAACAGCATGCGTTGATTGGCGTGCTGTCTGGCTGACCCCGGGTGCCGATGCATGCTGTCTGACTGTGCCACTAGCTCCTTGCGACGACCTCCCCCTGCTTCCAACTCGTCTCCTCCTGCTCCTCTCTGTCTCCCCATCTGAACTTAACCCCTCTTCTTCTTCTCTTCTATCGGGCACCCACGTGACATCCACGGACGCATTTTCATCAACCGCTTCACTTGTATCTGACAAATCCACACAGGAAGCAGCAGCGGGTACAACATCATCATCATCACACCGTACATCCATGTCTGTAATGCTGCCTGACTGAGACATATCTACATCCTCTGTCAATGATGGTTGCGCATCACTCATTTCTTCTAACTGATGTGTCAATAACTCCTCTGATGGATCAAGTGAAGCAGCTGTGGTGCTAGTGTTGGTGGTGGCGGCAGGCGGGCGAGTGGTCACTTGAGAGGTACCCGAAGCTAAGCTGGAGGTGGATGGTGCGTCAAGGTTCCGAGCGGAAGCTGTAGAAGATTGGGTGTCCTGTGTTAGCCAGTCAACTAGGTCCTCCTCAGAACTTTTCACGTTCATGGTACGTGGCCTCTGAACAATGGTCATTATTGTAGGGTCAAAGGGAATCACAGCACCACGACCACGACGGCACCTGCCGGCACCTGCGGGGTGGCCTGCCTCTGGCTGTCATTTTTTTTTTAAAATGTACACTTACACTACTATGAAACAAGATATGAGTGGTGGCATTGGGCAAGTGGGCACAGTATACACTGTGAGCCTGGCACACACGCTGGCAAGCAGGCAACTGCAATTAGATTACACAAGCAGACTGATGTTTCACAGTCAAAAAAGTTTTTTTTACAAAAGTTACACTACTTTTACAACAGATATGAGTGGTGGCACTAGTTGGCAAGTGGGCCTGGCACACACGCTGGTAGGCAAGCAACTGCAATTAGATTACACTAGCAGACTGATGTTTAACAGTCAAAAAAGTTTTTTTTAAAAAATTTACACTACTGTTACAACAGATATGAGTGGTAGCACTGTGGGCAATTGGGCCTGGCACGCACGCTGGCAGGCAGGCAACTGCAATTAGATTACACAAGCAGACTGATGTTTAACAGTCAAAAAAGATTTTTTTTTTAAATTTACACTACTGTTACAACAGATATGAGTGGTGGCACTAGTTGGCAAGTGGGCCTGGCACACACGCTGGCAGGCAGGCAACTGCAATTAGATTACACTAGCAGACTGATGTTTCACAGTCAAAAAGATTTTTTTTAAATTTACACTACTGTTACAACAGATATGAGTGGTGGCACTAGTTGGCAAGTGGGCCTGGCACACACGCTGGCAGGCAGTCAACTGCAATTAGATTACACTAGCAGACTGATGTTTCACAGTCAAAAAAGTTTTTTTTTTTAAATTTACACTACTGTTGAAACAGATATGAGTGGTGGCACTGTGGGCAAGTGGACCTGGCACACACGCTGGCAGGCAGGCAACTGCAATTAGATTACACTAGCAGACTGATGTTTCACAGTCAAAAAAGTTTTTTTTTTTAAATTTACACTACTGTTACAACAGATATGAGTTGTGGCACTAGTTGGCAAGTGGGCCTGGCACACACGCTGGAAGGCAGGCAACTGCATTTAGATTACACTAGCAGACTGATGTTTCACAGTCAAAAAAGTTTTTTTAAAAAAAAATTTACACTACTGTTACAACAAATATGAGTGGTGGCACTAGTTGGCAAGTGGGCCTGGCACACACGCTGGCAGGCAGGCAACTGCAATTAGATTACACTAGCAGACTGATGTTTCACAGTCAAAAAAAATGTTTTTAAAAAATGTACACTATTGTTACATCAGATATGAGTGGTGGCACTAGTTGGCAAGTGGTCCTGGCACACACGCTGGCAGGCAGGTAACTGCAATTAGATTGCACTAGCAGACTGATGTTTCACAGTCAAAAAAGTTTTTTTTTACAAAATTTACACTACTGTTACAACAGATATGAGTGGTGGCACTGTGGGCAAGTGGGCCTGGCACACACGCTGGCAGGCAGGCAACTGCAATTAGATTACACTAGCAGACTGATGTTTAACAGTCAAAAAAGTTTCTTTTAAAAAAAATTTACACTACTGTTACAACAAATATGAGTGGTGGCACTAGTTGGCAAGTGGGCCTGGCACACTCGCTAGCAGGCAGGCAACTGCATTTAGATTACACTAGCAGACTGATGTTTCACAGTCAAAAAAGTTTTTTTAAAAAAAAATTACACTACTGTTACAACAAATATGAGTGGTGGCACTAGTTGGCAAGTGGGCCTGGTAGGCAGGCAACACGCTGGCAGGCAGGCAACTGCAATTAGATTACACTAGCAGACTGATGTTTCACAGTCAAAAATTTTTTTTTTAAGAAATGTACACTATTGTTACATCAGATATGAGTGGTGGCACTAGTTGGCAAGTGGTCCTGGCACACACGCTGGCAGGCAGGCAACTGCAATTAGATTACACTAGCAGACTGATGTTTCACAGTCAAAAAAGTTTTTTTTTACAAAATTTACACTACTGTTACAACAGATATGAGTGGTGACACTAGTTGGCAAGTGGACCTGGCACACAAGCTGGCAGGCAGGCAACTGCAATTAGATTACACTAGCAGACTGATGTTTAACAGTCAAAAAAGTTTTTTTTAAAAATTTACACTACTGTTACAACAGATATGAGTGGTGGCACTGTGGGCAAGTGGGCCTGGCACACACGCTGGCAGGCAGGCAACTGCAATTAGATTACACTAGCAGACTGATGTTTAACAGTCAAAAAAGATTTTTTTTTTTAAATTTACACTACTGTTACAACAGATATGAGTGGTGGCACTGTGGGCAAGTGGGCCTGGCACACACACTGGCAGGCAACTGCAATTAGGTTACACTAGCAGACTGATGTTTCACAGTCAAAAAAGTTTTTTTTTTTAAATTTACACTACTGTTACAACAGATATGAGTGGTGGCACTAGTTGGCAAGTGGGCCTGGTACACACGCTGGCAGGCAGGCAGGCAACTGCAATTAGATTACACTAGCAGACTGATGTTTCACAGTCAAAAAAGTTTTTTTAAAAAAAATTTACACTACTGTTACAACAGATATAAGTGGTGGCACTAGTTGGCAAGTGGTCCTGGCACACACGCTGGCAGGCAGGCAGGCAACTGCAATTAGATTACACTAGCAGACTGATGTTTCACAGTCAAAAAAGTTTTTTTTAAAAAAATTTACACTACTGTTACAACAGATATAAGTGGTGGCACTAGTTGGCAAGTGGTCCTGGCACACACGCTGGCAGGCAGGCAACTACAATTAGATTACACTAGCAGACTGATGTTTCACAGTCAAAAAGTTTTTTTTTTAAATTTACACTACTGTTACAACAGATATGAGTGGTGGCACTGTGGGCAAGTGGGCCTGGCACACACGCTGGCAGGCAGGCAACTGCAATTAGATTACACTAGCAGACTGATGTTTAACAGTCAAAAAAGATTTTTTTTTTTAAATTTACACTACTGTTACAACAGATATGAGTGGTGGCACTGTGGGCAAGTGGGCCTGGCACACACACTGGCAGGCAACTGCAATTAGGTTACACTAGCAGACTGATGTTTCACAGTCAAAAAAGTTTTTTTTTTAAAATTTACACTACTGTTACAACAGATATGAGTGGTGGCACTAGTTGGCAAGTGGGCCTGGTACACACGCTGGCAGGCAGGCAGGCAACTGCAATTAGATTACACTAGCAGACTGATGTTTCACAGTCAAAAAAGTTTTTTAAAAAAAAATGTACACTACTGTTACAACAGATATAAGTGGTGGCACTAGTTGGCAAGTGGTCCTGGCACACACGCTGGCAGGCAGGCAACTGCAATTAGATTACACTAGCAGACTGATGTTTCACAGTCAAAAAAGTTTTTTTTAAAAAAATGTACACTACTGTTACAACAGATATAAGTGGTGGCACTAGTTGGCAAGTGGTCCTGGCACACACGCTGGCAGGCAGGCAACTACAATTAGATTACACTAGCAGATTGATGTTTAACAGTCAAAAAAGTTTTTTTAAAAAATGTACACTACTGTTACAACAGATATGAGTTGTGGCACTAGTTGGCAAGTGGGCCTGGTACACACACTGGCAGGCAGGCAACTGCAATTAGATTACACTAGCAGACTGATGTTTCACAGTCAAAAAAGTTTTTTTTTTTTAAATTTACACTACTGTTACAACAGATATGAGTGGTGGCACTGTGGGCAAGTGGGCCTGGCACACACGCTGGCAGGCAGGCAACTGCAATTAGATTACACTAGCAGACTGATGTTTAACAGTCAAAAATTTTTTTTTAAATTTACACTACTGTTACAACAGATATGAGTGGTGGCACTAGTTGGCAAGTGGGCCTGGCACACACGCTGGCAGGCAGGCAACTATAATTAGATTACACTAGCAGACTGATGTTTCACAGTCAAAAAAGTTTGTTTTTTAAAAATTTACACTACTGTTACAACAGATATGAGTGGTGGCACTTAGCAAGTGAGCCTGGCACACACGCTGGCAGGCAGGCAACTGCAATTAGATTACATTAGCAGACTGATGTTTCACAGACAAAAAGTTTTTTTTACAAAATTTACACTACTGTTACAACAGATATGAGTGGTGGCACAGTATACGCTGTGAGCCTGGCACACACGCTGGCAGGCAGGCAACTGCTATTAGATTACACTAGCAGACTGATGTTTCACAGTCAAAAAAGTTTTTTTTACAAAATTTACACTACTGTTACAACAGATATGAGTGGTGGCACTGCAGGCGGGCAACTGCAATTAGATTACACTAGCAGACGATGTTTCACAGTCAAAATTACACAGGCAAAAAAAAAAAGAAGATGTTCTAGCCCTAAAAAGGGCTTTTTTGGGTGCTGTCCTTACAGCAGAGATCAGATGAGTCCTTCAGGACTGTAGTGGACACTGAATACACTAGCCTAGCTATCAATTTCCCTA
This sequence comes from Bombina bombina, assembly GCF_027579735.1. Lineage (NCBI taxonomy): Eukaryota > Metazoa > Chordata > Amphibia > Anura > Bombinatoridae > Bombina > Bombina bombina. The sequence continues at coordinate 17,381,493 of NC_069500.1, forward strand.
TAAAATCAGCAGCAGCTACACTATCCCTCCTCCTCTCACTAAGAATGCAGGATCAGAATGAATCTAAAATGGCTGCTGTCCAGGAGCTGGGAGGGTCTGGGAGGGAGTGTCTGCTGCTGATTGGCTGGAATGTGTCTGCAGACTGTGAGATACAGGGTCAAAGTTTACTCAATGATGACGAATAGGGGGCGGATCGAACATCGCATATGTTCGCCCGCTGTGGCGTACGCGAACAAGCTATGTTCGCCGGGAACTATTCGCCGGCAAACTATTCGCAACATCACTATTTATTACCCATTACCCAGTTTTGCATAACCAACTAGGTTATATTAATACACTTTTTACCTCTGTGATTACCTTGTATCTAAGCCTCTGTAGACTGCCCCCTAATTTCAGTTATTTTTACAGACTTGCATTTGTCCTTGGTCCCCTTCTCTTCTTAATCTACACGTCATTATTAGGTCCCCTAATAAAGTCCCACAGGTTTCAATATCATTTGTATGCCGACAACACTCAAATCTACATCTCTGCTCCAGGCCTATCTCCTTCCTTGCTAACCCGTGTCACTATCAATCTTTCTCACATCTCTTCATTGATGTTCTTTCACTACCTTAAGCTAAATTTCTTTAAAACTGAGCTCCTTATTTTCCCCCTTCTTCTAAAATCTCCACCCCCTATCTCTCTATAACTGTCGACTACTCCATCATTACTCCAATGCACGCTGTCTTGGATCATACTTGACTCAGATCTTTATTTCACTCCTCACATTCTGGCTTTGGCTAAATCCTGCTGCTTCCATCTTAAAAACATCTTTAAAATTAGACATTTCCTTACACAAGACACAACTAAGATTTAATCCACTCTCTCATCCTTTCCAACCTTGACTACTGCAGTGACGTGCAGTCATAGGAGGCAGGTGAGGCAGCACCTCACCTGTCCTATGTGTGTAATTGCACTTTTTTTTGTAATAATTTATAAAAAAAAATATATATATATTTTTTAATTTAAATTTTTATTATTTTTTTATTTTTTTGTTTGTATACCCTACCACCCAACCCCCCGCCACCACTTCAAAGCTGCACTCAAATGCAAAGAAAGTAATTTTTTTTACTCCATACTCATCCATATTGCGCAAGGAAGGAGAGGCGGTGAGACGTTCAGCTGCCCTCCCTTTGCGCAATATGGATGTCTGAGGAAATTTTTCCTATGGGACCCGCAGAAACTGCCACCCAGTGGTTAAGTCTCTTAGTGTGCGGCCCATATTGCTCCCTAGAGGCTTCTCTCTAAACGCCTCTTGGGAGCCCAGCCAATTGTGAGTGACGTTAGGTCTGGACGTCGGGCCGGAAGTCAGAGACAAGAAGAGACTGAGGCAGTGGCGTGTGGTGTCGTGTGTGGTGCCGGTGAGTGAGTCCCTGTCTCTGGCAGCTGCTGCCATCACCGTAGGCTAGCCCTTAACCACATAAGCCTATGCACTGTTGGACGGACCACTACCTTGGCTTGGAGGCTCATTATTACTAGTACTACAGTGCTACTTGCGTCGTTGCCAGCCAGGCTACTGATTATACCGGACCGGCATTGTGCACTGCAGCGCAGCAGTTGATCTGACTGCTGATCTCATCTTGGCAAGCTGGCAAGGTAGGTTTGGTGTTTTGTATGGTTAGTAACTGTGACTGTGCTTTCTTAGTTCATTCCACCCTGTGCTGTCGGACACACACTGTCAGTCACACTGTCGGCAGTCTGCGAACTCGTTGGAAGAGGACGGAGTGAACAGTGAAGTTCTATGTATTTCAGAGATCACTAAAATGCTCCTTTGTATTATAAAGCCATAATCTAGGCTATAATTGCCTAAAATTATAGAAATCCTATTTCCTGTATTTGTTTGAAAAAAAAAAATCATATTCTTAGACACATTCCATACTTTTAAAACTAATGCAGCAATCTATGCAGGCACATGGCAAATTGTATTACCTAAAAAGTGCTGTGTTGCTATGTGCCTGCATAGATTGCTGCATTAGTTTTAAAAGTATGGCATGTGTCTAAAAAAAAAAAAAAAAATCATATTCTTAGACACATGCCATACTTTTAAAACTAATGCAGCAATCTATGCAGGCACATAGCAACACAGCACTTTTTAGGTAATACAATTTGCCATGTGCCTGCATAGATTGCTGCATTAGTTTTAAAAGTATGGCATGTGTCTAAGAATATGATTTTTTTTTAAACAAATACAGGAAATTGGATTTTTTAAATTTTTATGCAATTATAGCCTAGATTATGGCTTTATAATACAAAGGAGATCTTTTAACCACACTATTCACTAAACAAAGACTGCAAGGAAAACCCCTTTCTCAAATGCTTATTCCTACCCTACACACACACGCTATGTTTATTTAAAGAGAAAGGCAGAGGCATATTTTTTTCTTTGGTAATGGTAACTAATGCAGGGACATGGCACATTTTATTACCTAAAAAGTGCTGTGTTGCTATGTGCCTGCATTAGTTACCAAAGAAAAAAATATGCCTCTGCCTTTCTCTTTAAATAAACATATAGTGTGTGTGTGTGTGTATGTAGGGTAGGAATGTTTAAAATAAGCATTTGGAAAAGGGGTTTTCCTTGCAGTCTTTGTTTAGTGAATATTGTGCTTCAACATCTCCTTTGTATTATAAAGCCATAATCTAGGCTATAATTGCCTAAAATGATATAAACCCTATTTCCTGCATTTGTTTAAGAATATGATTTATTTATTTTTTTAGACACATGCCATACTTTTAAAACTAATGCAGCAATCTATGCAGTCACATAGCAACACGGCACTTTTTAGGTAATAAAATATACATTAGTTACCAAAGAAAAAATATGCCACTGCCTTTCTCTTTAAATAAACACATAGTGTATATATATCTATCTATCTATCTATGTGTGTGTGTATGTATATCTATCTATCTATTGATGTATGTATGTATGTATATTGTTACAAGGGAGAGCACTCTCACTCAGTATAACAACTGCCAGGGTGCTAGCACAATTAAATACAGCTGAACACAAAACTTGCACACCGGAGACCAGAGAGTGCAAGATTAGATGATGATAGATAGATAGATATAGATAGATATAGATAGATATAGATAGATATAGATAGATATAGATAGATATAGATAGATATAGATAGATATAGATAGATATAGATAGATATAGATAGATATAGATAGATATAGATAGATATAGATAGATATAGATAGATATAGATAGATATAGATAGATATAGATAGATATAGATAGATATAGATAGATATAGATAGATAGAGATAGATAGAGATAGATAGATAGAGATAGAGATAGATAGGGATAGATAGAGATAGATAGAGATAGATAGAGATAGATAGAGATAGATAGATAGAGATAGAGATAGATAGGGATAGATAGAGATAGATAGAGATAGATAGAGATAGATAGAGATAGAGATAGATAGATAGAGATAGATAGATAGAGATAGATAGATAGAGATAGATAGATAGAGATAGATAGATAGAGATAGATAGATAGAGATAGATAGAGATAGATAGAGATAGATAGATAGATAGAGATAGATAGATAGAGATAGAGATAGATAGAGATAGATAGAGATAGATAGATAGAGATAGAGATAGATAGAGATAGATAGAGATAGATAGAGATAGATAGATAGAGATAGAGATAGATAGAGATAGATAGAGATAGATAGAGATAGATAGAGATAGATAGAGATAGATAGAGATAGATAGAGATAGATAGAGATAGATAGAGATAGATAGATAGAGATAGATAGAGATAGATAGATAGAGATAGATAGAGATAGATAGATAGAGATAGATAGATAGAGATAGATAGAGATAGATAGATAGAGATAGATAGATAGAGATAGATAGATAGAGATAGATAGAGATAGATAGAGATAGATAGAGATAGATAGATAGAGATAGATAGAGATAGATAGAGATAGATAGAGATAGATAGAGATAGATAGAGATAGATAGATAGAGATAGATAGAGATAGATAGAGATAGATAGAGATAGATAGATAGAGATAGATAGAGATAGATAGAGATAGATAGAGATAGATAGAGATAGATAGAGATAGATAGATAGAGATAGAGATAGATAGAGATAGATAGATAGAGATAGAGATAGATAGAGATAGATAGATAGAGATAGAGATAGATAGAGATAGATAGAGATAGATAGATAGAGATAGATAGAGATAGATAGATAGAGATAGATAGAGATAGATAGAGATAGATAGAGATAGATAGATAGAGATAGATAGAGATAGATAGAGATAGATAGAGATAGATAGAGATAGATAGAGATAGATAGATAGAGATAGATAGAGATAGATAGAGATAGATAGAGATAGATAGATAGAGATAGATAGAGATAGATAGAGATAGATAGAGATAGATAGAGATAGATAGAGATAGATAGATAGAGATAGAGATAGATAGAGATAGATAGATAGAGATAGAGATAGATAGAGATAGATAGATAGAGATAGAGATAGATAGAGATAGATAGAGATAGATAGAGATAGAGATAGATAGAGATAGATAGATAGAGATAGAGATAGATAGAGATAGATAGATAGAGATAGAGATAGATAGAGATAGAGATAGATAGAGATAGATAGAGATAGATAGAGATAGATAGAGATAGATAGAGATAGATAGAGATAGATAGAGATAGATAGAGATAGAGATAGATAGATAGAGATAGAGATAGATAGATAGATATAGATAGATAGATAGATAGATAGATAGATAGATAGATAGATAGATAGATAGATATAGATAGATATAGATAGATATAGATAGATATAGATAGATATAGATAGATAGATATAGATAGATATAGATATAGATATAGATATAGATAGATAGATATAGATATAGATAGATAGATATAGATATAGATAGATAGATAGATAGATAGATAGATAGATAGATATAGATAGATAGATAGATAGATAGATAGATATAGATAGATAGATAGATAGAGTTCTCAGTGTTGTTGCAGCACTCTCGGTAACACTTTTCATAAATCTTTTCCTGCCAGGGGTGCACTTAAATTTCAATATAGACATCCAAAAGTGAAAGGCACTCACCAGGTCTTGATTAGAAAAAAACTCATTATTTTAGTGATGTTTTAGGGTTGCCCCCGTCCTCAGACCATCATTACAATAATGTACAGTACTTACGAACCTTTTAAAAGCTCCTAAATCCCACCTGCGGTGCATCATTACAATAATGTACAGTACTTACCAACCTTTTAAAAGCTCCTAAATTCCACCCGCAGAAGTCCCGCAGCCACGTAGGACATCCCCACGTCATTGGTTGCTGTGACAACCGGAAACTGTATGACAGACCTATGTGAATGAAAAGCCGCCAACATGTTTTTAAATTGTTTTTAATTCACATAGGTCTGTCGTACGGCGTCCGGTTGCCACAGCAACAATGACATAGGGATGCACCACGTGGTTGCGGGACTTCCAGAACACCACTGACAGCACCGTGGGTGGGAGTTAGGAGCCTGTAAAAGGTTGGTAAGTACTGTAATAATGACCTGAGGACGGGGGCAACACCTAAACGTCACTAAAATAAGGAGGTTTTTTTCTAATCAAGACCAGATGAGTGCCTTTCACTTTTGGATGTTGGATGCGCCAACAGATTCCGCAGCGCTGTTCATAGGTAACAAAGATAAAAGGACAGTACAATATGAGACACCAGACAAAATTTAACAAACAAATACAGGAGGAATTGGGAGCCCTGTTCCCGTGGGAACTTACAATCTAAATGAGTAGGAGTGTGAGAAACAGGAGGTGGGGACTGCAAAGGTGGGAATGATGTTAGTGTGAAGTTAGATGAGGGCAACTATTAGGCAAGTGGAATTCATTAGTTACTGATTTGGTTATAGGCTTCCCTAAACAAGAAGGTCTTTAGGGAGCGTTTAAAGGAGGAGAGGTTGGGGGAAAGTCTGACAGCACAAGGAAGTGCGTTCCAGAGGGTTGGTGCCGCACGAGAGAAGTCCTGTAGTCTAGCATGAGAGGAGGTGATGGTAGAAGAGGCAAGGAGTAGATCGTTGTTGGATCTTAGGGGACGGGCTGGAGTATATTTGTTGATGAGTGAGGAGAGGTATGGGGGGCTGCATTGGTAAGGGCTTTGTAGGTCAAAGTGAAAATTTTGAATTTAATTCTGCTGTGAATGGGAAGCCAGTGAAGGGACTCACAGAGGGGTGCAGCAGATACAGAGCGTCGGGAGAGGTGGATTAGCCTAGCAGAGGCATTTAGGATGGATTGAAGGGGGAGAGGCGGGAGAGAGGAAGGCCAGTTAGTAGGTTGTTACAGTAGTCAAGCCGGGAAATTACTAGGGAATGGATTAGCTGTTTAGTAGTTTCAGCACTCAGAAAAGGACGAATTTTGGAGATATTGCGTAGGTGGTTGTGACAGGATGAAGAGAGCGATTGGATGTGGGGTATGAAGGACAGATTGGAGTCGAGTATAACTCCAAGGCAGCGGACTTGGGGTGATGGGGAGATAGTGGTGTCACCGACAGTGATAGGTAAAGTTAGAAACTGGAGTAGAATTAGTTGGGGGGATTAGAAGAAGCTCAGTCTTGGACATGTTCATTTTTAGGTGGTGAGAGGCCATCCAGGAAGAAATGCCAGATAAGCAGCTGCTGATGTGGGAAAGGACAGACGGAGAGAGTGCAAAGGGTGGATAGGTAGATCTGAGTATCATCAGCATAGAGGTGATAGTTGAAGCCATAGCTACTAATAAGTTGACCCAGCGAGGAAGTATAAATAGAGAAGAGTAGAGGGCCTAGAACAGAGCCTTGAGGTACTCCAACAGACAGAGGCAGTGGAGAGGATGAGTCACCAGCAAATGAGACAGAAAAGGACCTATTAGAGAGATAAGAGTGGATCCAGAAGAGGGCAATGTCACAGAGCCCAAGGGAGCTGAGAGTCCGTAAGAGGAGGGGATGGTCAACAGTGTCAAAGGCAGCAGACAGGTCAAGTAAGATAAGTATAGAATAGTGGCCATTGTTTTTAGCAGAAAGAAGATCGTTAGTAACCTTGGTGAGGGCAGTCTCAGTTGAGAGTTGGGGACAGAAGCCAGATTGCAGGGGGTCAAGCAGTGAGTTGGAGGATAGGAAGTGTGTTAGGCGATTGAAAACTAGTTTTTCCAGGACTTTAGAAGCTAGCGGAAGTAGTGATATGGGGCGGTAGTTTGCAGGAGAATTGGGGTTGAGGGAGGGTTTTTTGAGGATGGGGGTGAACTTTGCATGTTTGAAGGATGATGGAAATGAACCAGTAGTAAGGGATCGGTTGAATATGTGAGTAAGAGCTGGGGTGAGGGTAGACGACAGAGAGGGTATTAGATGTGAAGGGATAGGGTCAAGGGGGCATGTAGTGAGGTGTGAAGAAGATATTAGGGATCTCACTTCATTCTCAGTGGTTGGGGGGAAGGTACTGAGAGTGTTGGAGGGGGTGACCAGGGGTGCAGTTGAAAGGTTGCAGTCTTGTGGTGGGATGTTGCTTCTGATGGTAAGTGTTTTGTTGAAAAAGTAATCTGCCAAGTCTTGAGCACTAAAGTCAGATGAGGGGGGTGGTGCAGGTGGATAGAGGAGAGTGTTGAAAGTGGAGAAGAGACGTTTAGGGTTTGAGGAGTGAGAAGATATGAGAGAAGAGAAGTAGTTTTGCTTGGCTAAGTGAAGGGCAGAGGAGTAAGAATAAAGAATGAACTTATAGTGTAGGAAATCGTGTTCAGAGCGGGATTTCCTCCAGGCACGTTCAGCAGCACGGGAGCATTTTTGTAGATAGCGTGTTTGCTGAGAGTGCCAGGGCTGGAGCTGACGACGTGGGGTTTTGCGTATTTGTGGAGGAGCAAGGGTGTCGAGTGCAGAGGAAAGAGTATTGTTATAGTGGTTTGTAGCAAGGTCAGGGCAGGATACCATGGAAGTGTGGGGAAGGCGTTTTTGAATAAGGTTAGAAAGTTGGAGAGGATCCACAGTGTGCAGATTTCTACAGGTGCGGAGGCGGGGGGTAGAAATAGGTTTAGCCTGTACATTGAGATTATAGGTGAGCAGATGGTGGTCTGAGATGGGAAATGGGCGACAGGTGACATCAGAAGGGGAGCAGAGGTAGGAGAATACCAGATCAAGAGAGTGTCCGTCACGGTGAGTAGGGAATAGGGTGGATTGTGAAAGACTAAAGGAGTTTGTGAGTGAGAGAAGTTTAGAGGCAGCAGGGGTAGATGGGTTATCAATGGGGATGTTGAAGTCCCCTAAGATTAGAGCAGGTGTATTTGTAGAGAGAAAGTGAGAAAGCCAGGCAGCAAAGTTGTCGAGGAATTGGGTGGTTGGTCCAGGGGGGCGATAGATAACTGCCACCTTAAGGGAGAGGGGGGAGAAAATGCGAATGCAATGGACTTCAAAGGAGGAGAAGGAGAGAGATGGATGAGGATGGAGGTGCTGATAGGAGCAGGAAGGGGACAGTAAGATTCCAACACCGCCACCATGTCTCTCACCTGGCCTAGGTGTGTGGCTAAAGTGGAGACCGCCGTGCGTTAAAGCAGCAATGGAAGCAGTGTCAGAGGAAGAAAGCCAGGTTTCAGTAATTGCTAGAAGATTGAAAGCGTTAGAAACAAACAGGTCGTGAACAGTTGTAAGTTTGTTACAGACAGAGCGTGCATTCCAGAGGGCACAAGAAAAGAGAGGGGATAAGCGCTGTGGGTTAATGGAGATGAGATTGTTGGGATCGCGTGACCTTGAGTTTGTATTGTGGGGGACTGAGCGAGAGTGTATGAGTGTGGTGATTGCTGCAGGGCCAGGGTTAGGAGAGATGTCACCAGAAGCAAGCAGTAGTAGCAGTGAGAGTGACAGAAGGTGAGAGTGAGACTTGTAAGAGCGCGTATGACTAGACACAGGAGAGTAAGATGGGGAAGTATTGCTAAGGAAACAGAGTAGTTCATGAGAGGACAGCATAGGGGATGAGAGGAGGGAAGGAGAGATAAGGATAGTGTGGGGATTATTGATGTTATAAGGGCATGCAGTGAGTTTTAGGAAGATGGGAGACAGAAAGATCAGAAAGGACATAGAGAGCATTGTGCAGGTGTACAGTATAAATATGTGTGTGTACGTGTGTATGTACTGTATATATATATATATATATATATATATATATATATATATATAATGTATATATCTATTTAAATATATATCTATATATATAAAATTGTTTATGTGTGTATATATATATATATATATATATATATATATATATATATATATATATATATATATACACACACACACACATACATACACATACACACACACACATATATATATATATATACAGTATCTCACAAAAGTGAGTACACCCCTCACATTTTTGCAAATATTTTATTATATCTTTTCATGTGACAACACTGAAGAAATTACACTTTGCTACAATGTAAAGTAGTGAGTGTACAGCCTGCATACCAGTGTAAATTTACTGTCCACTCAAAAAAACTCAACACACAGCCATTAATGTCTAAACAGTTGGCAACAAAGTGGAAATGTCCAAAGTGGGCCCAATTAGCCATTTTCCCTCCCCGGTGTCATGTGACTCATTAGTGTTACAAGGTCTCAGGTGTGAATGGTGAGCAGGTGCATTAAATTTGGTGTTATTGCTCTCACACTCTCATACTGGTCACTGGAGGTTTAACATGGCGCCTCATGGCAAAGAACTCTCTGAGGATCTGAAAAAAAGAATTGTTGCTCTACATAAAGATGGCCTAGGCTATAAGAAGATTGCCAATACCCTGAAACTGAGCTGCAGCACGGTGGGCAATACCAAACAAGGGTTTCACAGGACAGGTTCCACTCAGAACAGGCCTCGCCATGGTTGACCAAAGAAGTTGAGTGCACGTGCTCAGCGTCATATCCAAAGGTTGTCTTTGGGAATTTGATGTATGAGTGCTGCCAGCATTTCTGTAGAGGTTGAAGGGATGGGGGGGGGGTCAGTCTGTCAGTGCTCAGACCATATGTCACACTGCATCAAATTGGTCTGCATGGCTGTGGTCCCAGAAGGAAGCCTTTTTTTTTAAAGATGATGCACAAGAAAGCCTGCAAACAGTTTGCTGAAGACAAGCAGACTAAGTACATGGATTACTGGAACCATGTCCTGTGGTCCAATGAGACCAAGATAAACTTATTTGGTTCAGTGTGTGTCAAGCGTGTGTGGCAGCATCTAGGTGAGGTGTACAAAGACAAGTGTGTCTTGCCTACAGTCAAGCATGATGGTAGGAGTGTCATGGTCTGGGTCTGCCAGCACTGGGGAGCTAAAGTTTATTGAGGTAACCATGAATGCCAACATGTACTGTGACATACTGAAGCAGAGCATGATCCCCTCCCTTCGGAGACTGGGCTGCAGGGCAGTATTTCCAACATGATAAAGACCCCAAACACACCTCCAAGATGACCACTGCCTTGCTAAAGAAGCTGAGGGTAAAGGTGATGGACTGGCCAAGCATGTCTCCAGACCTAAACCCTATTGAGCATCTGTGGGGCATCCTCTAATTGAAGGTGGGGGAGCGCAAGGTCTTTACATCCACCAGCTCAGTGATGTCGTCATGGAGGAGTGGAAGAAGACTCCAGTGGCAAGCTGTGAATCTCTGGTGAACTCCATGCCCAAGAGGGTTAAGGCAGTGCTGGAAAATAATGGTGGCCACACAAAATATTGACACTTTGGGCCCAATTTGGACATTTTCACATAGGGGTGTACTCACTTTTGTTGCCAATGGTTTAGACATTAATGTCTGTGTGTTGAGTTATTTTGGGGGGACAGCAAATTAACACTGTTATACAGGCTGTACACTCACTACTTTACATTGTAGCAAAGTACAGTATATATATATATATATATATATATATATATATATATATATATATATATATATATATATATATATATATATATATATATATATATATATATATATATATATATATATATGTGTGTGTGTGTGTGTGTGTGTGTGTGTGTGTATATACAGGTAGCCCTCAGTTTATGCTGGGGTTAGGTTCCAGAAGGAATAGTTGTAAATCGAAACTTTTGTAAATTGAAACCCAGTTTATAATGTAAGTCAATGGGAAGTGAGGGAGTTAGATTCCAGGCCCCTCTCAAAATTGACATAAGTAACACCTAATACATTATTTTTAAAGCTCTGAAATGAAGACTTTAAATTCTAAACAGCATTTTAAACCTAATTAAATAATCACACAACAGACTATCATCAAACTAAGTTTAATGAACAAAAACATTTTTTACTTGCATTTTTCTGAAAACAGTTCTATGCATTGTTAGTATGTTAGATAATATTGGGTCTGCACCTATTATATGCATTTCAATCTGGAGTGATTAATAGGCAGTTAGGCACCCTCACCTCAAGCAGCTGGACAGGAAGATAATAGGGAAGTGGCTGCTAGATCTTGTTCCTTTGAAAGCTGCTCAATAGGTAATGTCTGTTCTGTTTACACAGATTCATTTCAGTCTGCTAAACTTACATAACTTTGCTGCAACACAAGCGGACAGCTCCATCTACTGGCTATTTTAATTAGTGGACAGCTTTTAAATGCTTTTCAATAGCAGTCACATGACGGAAAAAAAAGGTTGTTATTCTGAAACGGCACAAATTTAACTTGCGTAAACCGAGGGTCACCTGTACGTACATATATATATATATATATAAAAGCATTTTTCAGCTTTAGCGGTACACACGCTGTTTCCTGGTATCTCCAAATATGTTCTCAAGTGGTGATCAGCACTTAAAGCTACGCGTTTCAGCCGTGTAGTTGGCCTTTTTCAAGCTTGAAAAAGGCCAACTACACGGCTGAAACGCGTAGCTTTAACTGCTGACGCTGACAAACTGCTGATAAAATGTATCAAAGTAACTGCAAGCTACTGCTCTGACCTCAGAGAGCACACGCAGGACCGCAGAGCCAAGGAACAGCAAAAAAGGATTAGTCTGTGAATACAGACCGGAAACATCTCCACACGAGTTACAAGGTAAACTACTAACAGGCTCCAGGACCGGTCTGCGGGATAAGATTGAGGCAGACAGTAAGTACTAACTTTAACACCTTTACACCAAGGGACAATCCTATTATAATAATAAGGAGATCAAGTTTTGTTTAAAAAAAAAACTGCTCCCCGCTACAGAAAAACGGATATATAAAGAAAAACTGATTTGTGTTTTCATAACAATCCTCTGGAAACATCCAATTTTTTTCCTTTTCCCCTCTTTTTTAACAGGGTACCCTAAACATTTTAACCTTAATTGGTCGTCCGACATTCGCTCTGTATTTACTGTAACAAATTTAATTTTTTTATGTTAATGAGCCTATGACTAGAAACATTTAGACCATTTGTTTTAACATATTAAAACACAATTTATGTAAGAACTTACCTGATAAATTCATTTCTTTCATATTAGCAAGAGTCCATGAGCTAGTGACGTATGGGATATACATTCCTACCAGGAGGGGCAAAGTTTCCCAAACCTTAAAATGCCTATAAATACACCCCTCACCACACCCACAATTCAGTTTAACGAATAGCCAAGAAGTGGGGTGATAAGAAAGGAGCAAAAGCATCAAAAAATAAGGAATTGGAATAATTGTGCTTTATACAAAAAAATCATAACCACCACAAAAAAGGGTGGGCCTCATGGACTCTTGCTAATATGAAAGAAATTAATTTATCAGGTAAGTTCTTACATAAATTATGTTTTCTTTCATGTAATTAGCAAGAGTCCATGAGCTAGTGACGTATGGGATAGCAGATACCCAAGATGTGGAACTTCCACGCAAGAGTCACTAGAGAGGGAGGGATAAAATAAAGACAGCCAATTCCGCTAAAAAATTAATCCACTACCCAAATCAAAAAAGTTTCAATTTTTATAATGAAAAAAACTGAAATTATAAGCAGAAGAATCAAACTGAAACAACTGCCTGAAGTACCATTCTACCAAAACTGCTTCTAAAGAAGAGAAAACATCAAAATGGTAGGACATAGTAAAAAGTATGCAAAGAAGACCAAGTCATTGCTTTGCAAATCTGATCAACAGTAGCTTCATTCTTAAAAAGCCCAGGAAGTAGAAACTTACCTAGTAGAATGAGCCGTAATCCTCCGAGGCGGGAATCCACCCGACTCCAAATAAGCATGATGAATCAAAAGTTTAAGCAAGATGCCAAATAAATGGCAGAAGCCTTTTGACCTTCCTAAAACCAGAAAAGATAAAAAATAGACTAGAAGTCTATCTGAAATCTGAATAGCTTCAACATAGAATTTCAAAAACTCTTACCATATCCAAAGAAAGTAAGAATCTCACCAAAGAAGTCTTAGGAAAACAATAATTCCTCCCTAATGTTGTTAGAATTTACAACTTTAGGTAAGAATTGAAATGAGGACAGCAAAAACCACCTTATCCTGATGAAAAAAATCAGAAAAAAAGAGATTCACAAGAAAGAACAGATAATTCAAAAACTGTTCTAGCTGAAGAGATGTCCAAAAAAAACAATACTTTCCATGAAAGTAATTAATGTCCAGAGCAAGCATATGCTCAAATAGAAAAGCCTGAAAAGCCTTCAGAACCAAATTAAGACTCCAAGGAGGAGAAATTGGCTTAATGACAGGTTTGATATGAATCAAAACCTGAAGAAAATGATGAATATCAGGAAGTAACACTGCCTTATCCTGATGAAAAATCAGAAAAGGATATTCACAAAAAAGAGCAGATAACTCAAAAACTCTTCTAGCAGAAGAAATAACCAAAGGGAACAATACTTTTCCAAGAAAGTAATTTAATGTTCAGAGAATGCATAGTTTCAAACGGAGGAGCCTGTAAAGCCCTCAGCACCAAAGAGGAGAAATTGAATTAATGACAGGCTTGATACGGACCAAAGCCTGTACAAAACAATGAATATCAGGATGATTAGCAATCTTTCTGTGGAAAAAGAACAGAAAGAGTAGAGATTTGTCCTATCAAAGAACTGAAGACAAAACCTTCCAATCCAAACCAACCTGAAAAAATAATAAAATTCTATGAATTTTAAAAGAATGCCAAGAAAAGTAGGTCTTCCAGACTCAATAATAAATCTTTCTAGAGACAGATTTACGAGTCTGAAACATAGTATTAAACAATGAGTCAGAGAAACCTCTATGACTAAAAATCAAGCGTTCAATCTCCATCCCTTCAAATTTAATGATTTGAGATCCTGATGGAAAAAAATGGGCTTTGAGAAAGAAGGTCTGGTTTAAACGGAAGTGTCCAAGGTTGGCAACTGGCCATCCGAATGAGATCCGCATACCAAAACCTGAGAGGCCATGCTGGAGCCACCAGCAGGACAAACAAATACTCCATAAGAATTTTGGAAATCACTTTGGAAGAAGAACTAGAGGTGGAAATTAATAGGCAAAAAGATAATTCCAAAGAAATATCAATGCATACACTACTTCCGCCTGAGGATCCCCGGACCTGAATAGGCCCCTGGGAAGTTCTTTATTCAGACGAGATGCCAACAGATCTATTTCTAGAAATGCTCACATCTGAAAAATTGAAAAACATATCTGGGTATGAGAGACCATTCTCCTGGATGTAAAGCTTGATTAACAGAGATAATCCGCTTCCCAAATATCTATACCTTGGAAAAAAACACAGAATTTAGATAGGAGCTGGATTTAGCCCAAGCTAATATCAGAGACACTTCTGTCACAGCCTAAGGACTGATAGTCCAACCCTGATGATTGACATACACCATAGTTGTGATATTGTCTGAAAAACAATAAACGTCTCTTCTTCAAAAGAAACTAACTGAAAAACTCTGAGAATGCACGGAGTTCTAAAATATCAAATGGTAATCTCGCCTCCTGAGATTTCCAAACCCCTTGTGCTGACAGAGATCCTCAGACAGCCTCCCAACCAAAAAGACTCACATCTGTAGAGATCATGGTCCAGGTTGAAATAAATGAAGAGACCTGTAGAACTAAATGATGGTGATCTTAACCATCAAATCAAGAGAGATAAATATTAAGATTCGAAGATTTAAAATGTGAAATCCTAAAATCCCTGCACCATAATTCAGCATAAAAAACTGGAAAGGTTCTTTCTATTGAAAATGAGCAAAGGGAATTGAATCCAATGCTGTGGCCATAAGACCTAAAACTTCTATGCATATATAGCAACTGAAGGAAATAGAGACTAAAGGTACCGACAGACGGAACCCAATAAAATTGTCCCTTGTCTGATAGAGACAAAGACAGTGACACAAACTATCTGGAAACCTAAAAAAGGTGACCCTTGTGTGAGGAATCAAGAGCTTTTGAAAAAAGATCCTCTAACTATGTCCTGGAAGAACAAAGTGAATCATATGAGATTCCGCATCCTCAGAAAATAATCTGAATGAAAACAGAAAGATGAAAATATGCATTTATTGTATCTAATAAAAACAAATAATGCTATCACTGACCAAAAAAGGTAGAATAGTTTGAATAAAACTCCAAAACCCAGTTCCTAAAAATGAAACTGGAAGAAATACCCCAGAAGATTCCAGGTCTGAGCAGCGCTTGAACCCCACGGGTGATCAGCCATGCTTCAACAGTACCCAAAATATATAGGACCGAAACACACTTAAAGAAAGTGTTAGCCTTACTGGAATAGCTGGAATATAACAGAGAAAAAAAAGACTTCTCACAGACGGTTTATTCTGAACTTATTCTGTACCCAAAATCAAAGAAATTTGGACAGAATAGAACCAAATAAATTTCAAAAAGGTCTTAACCTGCCCCTTACCAGCCGAGCTGGAATACGGCACGTACATCGCAATTTTAGGGAGCTGATTTTGAACTGAAAAATTTCCAATTAAAAACATGTTACTTGGGAAAGAATTCAGGAATTCGTTCCTTAATAAGAACAACCAAACTAATATAAGCTTAAAGTTTTAGTCTTAGAACTCAATCTTGAAGCCCAGAGTAACAGTTAAGAATTGAATCCAATTATAAAACAAATAATTGATTATCTCAGAACAAAAGAAATATGGATTTTTAGAAATCACAAAATTCTTCTAGCTAAAACAGCTAAAGACATAGATTAAACCTCATTTGCGAAAATATTCAATAAAATGAAGACACAAATGAAATTATTAGCATGATAGTCCAGTTAAAGGACCAGTAAATACACAGGACTTGCATAATCAATAAATGCAAAACAACAAGACAAATGCAACAGCACCTAGTCTAGTAAATTTTGTCCCTTTAACAATGCTAAAATAAATCATAATCTGATACTTGATCTTAAAGTAAACAGAAAAAATGAAGCAATTGCAACATCATCCAAATAAATCACAGGTCCAAGAAAAGTACCTGAAACTAAATAATTTTCCATAAATAAGATACAACCATCTAAAGGAAAATAAATACTATTTTGCTATAGAAACAATAGCATAATTAGTAGGAGTAGAGATAGCCCCAATAAATTGGAGAACCCTCCAAATTGAATTTAACTGTCGGCAAAGAATATAGTTTAAAACCTTTGAAGAAGGAATAAAAGAAAATTCTCAGCCTATTCCATTCCCTAGTATGAGGAACTGGAAAAAAACCTCTGAAAACACAGAAGAATAAATAAGCAGAAGTAAAATGTTAGCTAGTCTTAAAAAAGAACTAGTTACCTTAATATCCAAAATAATCAACACCTTTTCAACAAAGAACAAATGTACTTTAATAAAAAAATAAAAAAGTAGATTTGTTAGTGTCAATATCTGATGAAGAAAATTCTGAATGAGAAAAAAACATCAGAGAAGGATAAATTAGTATGTTGTTGGTCATTTGAAACTTCAATAATTAAAAAAGAAGTTTGAAAAAGACCTAAAAATTTTATTAGAAGGCACGAAGTCAGACAAAGCCTTTTAAAATAGAATCAGAAAAATATTCTTATAAATCTAAGTATTTCTTGTACATAAGATGTAAAAAGAATAGCAATATATAAAGCATAAATACTAATGGATTCTGCATGTAAAAGTTTATCATGATAACTTATTACAAACCATAGCTAAAGATAAACATTCATAACATTTAAAATAAATGAACTTAGCTTTGGTAGGACTGAACTCAGTCAACGGAATGCCTTAGTACGTTTTGAAACAGGAACAGTGAAATCTTGCAATATGTAATAGAAAAAAACAAAATTTAAAGCAAAATTATCAAATTCCTTAAATGACAGTTTCAGGAATGGGAAAGAATGCAAAATAATAAGCTTCTAGAAACCAGAAGCAATAAAAAAGTGAGGTTTAAATAATGTGAGGAAAAAAGTGGAACAAAAAAGATGCCCACAGTTTTTGGCGCCAAATACGACGCCCACATTATTGGCGCCAAATACAACGCCCATATATTTGGCGCCAAATATGACGCCACATCCTCTGACGCCGAAACCGACGCCCACATTTTTTGGCGCACAAAAATGTCTGAATACACATGCGTCAAAAAAATGACGTTTAACAGAATACAACTTCCGGCATCAACTACGGCGCCGGAAATGACAAATTTTTGCGCCAAAAAAGTCCACGCCAAAAATTACGCCATAAAAAGAAACATTTTCTGCCCCCGCGAGCCTAACAGCACGCAGGAAAAAATGGTCAAATGAAAATTTTCAAGGTAAAGAAAAAATAATTTGAAATGCATTATCCCAAATAATGAAACTGACAGTCTGAATTTAAAAGGAATACTGATTATCCTGAATCAAGGCAAATATAAGTTTATAGACATATATTTAGAACTTTACATATAAAGTGCCCAACCATAGCTTAGAGTGTCACAAAAAAATAAGATTTACTTACCCCAGGACACTCATCTACATATAGTAGATAGCCAAACCAGTACTGAAACGAGAATCAGTAGAGGTAATGGTATATAAGAGTATATCGTCGATCTGAAAAGGGAGGTAGGAGAAGAAATCTCTACGACCGATAACAGAGAACCTATGAAAAAGATTCCCTAGAGGAAGACCATTGAATTCAAATAGGCAATACTCTCTTCACATCCCTCTGACATTCACTGCACTCTGAGAGGAAAACCGGGCTTCAGCCTGCTGCGAAGCGCATATCACCGTAGAAATCTAGCACAAACTTACTTCACCACCTCCACGGGAGGCAAAGTTTGTAAAACTGAATTGTGGGTGTGGTGAGGGGTGTATTTATAGGCATTTTAAGGTTTGGGAAACTTTGCCCCTCCTGGTAGGAATATATATCCCATACGTCACTAGCTCATGGACTCTTGCTAATTACATGAAAGAAATATAATTTATTTGAATCAGTACTTTTAGCTGGCTGTCTTAAATACTCTTAGGCATTAATACACGGACACAATCCGTTTTCTTCATGGCATAATTTAGCCAAAAGACTTCATTTTCATTTTTAGTTTCAATAAGTATTGGAAGTAATATTTTTCCTTTCTAAAAGACATACTCATATAGGTTTAAGCATCCATTTGCGCTTTTTCTCCTACCACTTCTCTTTTCTGTCCACCACTAATTGATATTTAAAGGGGGAATATCATAGGAGATTTAGCTTACCTTTAAAATTAGCAGCGCAAGAAAGATTTACTCAATTGCTTGTACTAAAGATTACAAAGTGAACAAAATATATCCTAATGAACGTTAATTTTAATTGTGCTTAAGCAATAACGTTTACTTTCAACTTGTAACATGAGCGCTACATCTGATGTGCACAAACAGCCGTGATAAACCCGATATCACTTTTGGGTAACTCTTAGTGCATTACTTGTAATCTGGCCCTTAAAAAGCGAACCATACCTTGCAGTATGCATTGTGTAGCGTTTGCTAATTGCTTTAATTAACTGTTTCACTACTGGGCCACTCTCAAAACTGGACTTAAAGGGAACACTACTCACCACTGCAGACTACATCTGAGTAACTGGTCCATCCAAGGAACATAACACTGTAGACTGAGATACTGACAGATAAATCCACCATTAGCCCAGGGGACCTGTTACATTTCTACAATGGAAGTACATTTTTTTATTGCCCAGCTGAACTCCTGAACTACTCTTTACTAATAGGCGCTTCTGAGGGGGATAATGGGTCTCAGATCACCTTTCTTAAAAAAACATTACTGACCACTTCAAAGTTTTACCTTCTCCTTGATGAGGCAAAACTTAAACTGAGGCTAAATGGGAGGGTGTGCTGGTAGCTTTGGAATTGTTACAGGTGTTTTGTCTCTTCCTTCTGGTCAGGGTCATCTATCCCAAAAGTGATGGATATTGGGCTCTCACCATCTTAATAAAGCAATAACTTAAAAAAAAGTCCGGTTTTGTTTGTTTTACCTAAATGTTTATGTATTTTTATTGAAGTAGCAGGTCTTACCAACACAGGTTGTACCGCCACTGCCAGGTCTGTAACCGGGGTAGCAGATGCATATGAATGAGCCAGGGGTGTTGGTGCATTGTGCATTCGGACATGGGTTTCGCCACATTGCACATTCATCAATATCTGTAGAAACAGATCTGTATATTAGATCTCACATTAGCTACAATAAAATAATATTTTTTTAGTCTGAATCAAGTGCTGTTTAGTCAGGTTCATCTGTCACATTTATATATATTTATGAGTATTTGTTTATAAAAGTCACATACTGACACACTGTATTATTATCTATTCCTGTTATTTATTAACTACTGTAAACTTCACCTTATAATATGTCATGTCAGCCTAAGGATGAGATTTATAATAATACCTTTATAAAGTCTTGTTATTGCATATTATAGATGCTCACAAACTTGTCCCCATTGTTATAAGTACTACATATGTGCAGGACAGGAAGAGTTTGTTTTGGATATTAGAGGACATTTTTTCCCCTGAATATTTGTTGGCTACACTTTTTGGTTTTCATTTAGTTTGTTTAAAACAAAATTAAAATCACATTTAGTTAAACATTTAGATTGTTTTTTTGTTAAACAAATGTAACTGTTTTAAAGC
Organism: Bombina bombina; assembly: GCF_027579735.1. Classification (NCBI taxonomy): domain Eukaryota; kingdom Metazoa; phylum Chordata; class Amphibia; order Anura; family Bombinatoridae; genus Bombina; species Bombina bombina. The sequence goes on from NC_069500.1 coordinate 17,401,556, forward strand.
TATAGGTGAAAAGTCCCCCTGTAGCTACAAATACTTAGCTTAACGCACTGGAGAATACGCTAACCCAATCCTATTCTTGTCAGAGCCCTGGCTGCGCTAACACCTGGGTTAAAAGGGACAATCTACACCACAATTTGTAATGTTTATATAGATAATCCCTTTATTACTCATTACCCAGTTTTGCACAACCAACACGGTTATATTAATACACTTTTTACCTCTGTATCTAAGCCTCTGTAGACTGCCCCCTTATTTCAGTTATTTTTACAGACTTGCATTTTAGCCAATCAGTGCTGATTTCTAAATAACTCCACGTGCGTGAGCACAGTGTTATCTATATGACACACACAAACTAAGGCCCTCTAGTTGTGAAAAACACATTCAGATAAGAGGCGGCCTTCAAGGGCTAAGAAATTAGCATGAGCCTTCCTAGGTTTAGCTTTCAACTAAGATTACCAAGAGAACAAATCAAATTTGATGATACAAGTAAATTGGAAAGTTGTTTAAAATTGCATGCTGTCAGTATATTTATAAGAATCTTAGCAGTACTCTCCAAATAATATGTGAGTATATGGTAGGGTTATAACTGAATATATTTAACAATCTTTCTTTAAACTAAACCCACGATCAAATATGCATATACTAAGACAATTAGATTAATATACCTGAATTCTTTATTATTAGTAAATATCTATGAACATATTGAAATATATTTGTAGGGACCAGAATATGAATCAATATGATACACGTTTAAAAACTATTAAAATATGCTATGCAGAGTTCATGCATGTTTACCTTATTCACAATAGAATTTCATTCCGTTAACACAATGAGATTTCAAGACATTTAATTGCTACCATTCAAGTAATACAATTTTCACAGTGCTTAGTAAAAATAGGACAAATATATATATATATATATATATATATATATACATATACACTCAGCTATTTAGCTGCAATTGATTCTAATACAATTCTAATTAGGATACTAAAAGTACATATATTCTTATTGTGAACAGTTACTTATAATTAAAATCAATTCTAAGATATATATATATATATATATATATATATATATATATTCTATATTTTGCACAGATGAATTATTTAGCATGCAGGAGACAAAATTAACTTAACAACAGGACTATGAACACAGTTAAAATACTGAGTGCTCCTTTAAATCTCTTTATTATAAATTGACTATGTTTCTACCAATAACCTTGTTTCAAATATTACAAATTAGAACAATTATACTTCACCAATTTGAACCAATTCATAGGGGTTTTTAGATCATCTCATTTGAAGGAAAATTATCGCATAGATCAAGGTAAGTTTTCAGTTTCTTGCTCAAGTGAAATGTGCTCCCAAGTATGGCCGCCAGATATCAAATCACTAGTCTCAGTAAGTCACAAAAAAACTGTCCTTGTTTGCATTGCCAATCCTTATTATATCTAATCATTGATGATCTTATTTGTTCACGCCCACGGTGCTTTTCCCTTCTCATTGGATACTTTGGGGAACGCTCCCCCATTGGCGCTGTATGTATTGTCACTATGGATACGCATCTTTTAACAGCTACACATTATTTATTTATTTTTTTACTGTTATACTGGATTCTGGCCATCGGGGGCAGCGGACGAACAACACAGCAATACATTTAATCATTTCTAACATTCATGTTTGCATGATAAAGTCATAAGTCTATTGATATATATATAAATACATAATGGTCCAGACAAATCAAACAATAATATAATTTAAAAAATTAAAAGGATTTATTATCATGACAAGAAAGACCTTAAATATTATATACTATACTAAATGGGGAGTGGGGTTTTTTGAAATAAGTATGTATATAAAGTGTAACTCATTATAAAAAAACTTTACAAAAAACACCCCAAATCAAAATCTAGATTTAATCCTTGAGGGGCTAGAGTTTTCAGTTCAAATATCCACTTAGCTTCTAGTTTTAGAATTTCTTTCTGTATATTCCCTCCCCTCCAATTTGGTTTGACTTTATCAATCACTTTATATGAAAAATGTTTCAAATTCCCATTATTACATTTTTTGAAATGTTTAGGGACAGGTAAAACCTTATTCCTCTCTGACTCCATATTCTCAATAGAATTAATATGCTCTCTAATACTATCTTTTATGGCTCTTGTCGACTCTCCTACATACTGAGCCCCGCACGAACATTCTAGGAGATAGATAACATTGGAGTCAGTACATCTATAGATATCTTTAATATTACAGGGAGTGCAGAATTATTAGGCAAGTTGTATTTTTGAGGATTAATTTTATTATTGAACAACAACCATGTTCTCAATGAACCCAAAAAACTCATTAATATCAAAGCTGAATAGTTTTGGAAGTAGTTTTTAGTTTGTTTTTAGTTATAGCTATTTTAGGGGGATATCTGTGTGTGCAGGTGACTATTACTGTGCATAATTATTAGGCAACTTAACAAAAAACAAATATATACCCATTTCAATTATTTATTTTTACCAGTGAAACCAATATAACATCTCAACATTCACAAATATACATTTCTGACATTCAAAAACAAAACAAAAACAAATCAGTGACCAATATAGCCACCTTTCTTTGCAAGGACACTCAAAAGCCTGCCATCCATGGATTCTGTCAGTGTTTTGATCTGTTCACCATCAACATTGCGTGCAGCAGCAACCACAGCCTCCCAGACACTGTTCAGAGAGGTGTACTGTTTTCCCTCCTTGTAAATCTCACATTTGATGATGGACCACAGGTTCTCAATGGGGTTCAGATCAGGTGAACAAGGAGGCCATGTCATTAGATTTTCTTCTTTTATACCCTTTCTTGCCAGCCACGCTGTGGAGTACTTGGACGCGTGTGATGGAGCATTGTCCTGCATGAAAATCATGTTTTTCTTGAAGGATGCAGACTTCTTCCTGTACCACTGCTTGAAGAAGGTGTCTTCCAGAAACTGGCAGTAGGACTGGGAGTTGAGCTTGACTCCATCCTCAACCCGAAAAGGCCCCACAAGCTCATCTTTGATGATACCAGCCCAAACCAGTACTCCACTTCCAGCTTGCTGGCGTCTGAGTCGGACTGGAGCTCTCTGCCCTTTACCAATCCAGCCACGGGCCCATCCATCTGGCCCATCAAGACTCACTCTCATTTCATCAGTCCATAAAACCTTAGAAAAATCAGTCTTGAGATATTTCTTAGCCCAGTCTTGACGTTTCAGCTTGTGTGTCTTGTTCAGTGGTGGTCGTCTTTCAGACTTTCTTACCTTGGCCATGTCTCTGAGTATTGCGCACCTTGTGCTTTTGGGCACTCCAGTGATGTTGCAGCTCTGAAATATGGCCAAACTGGTGGCAAGTGGCATCTTGGCAGCTGCACGCTTGACTTTTCTCAGTTTATGGGCAGTTATTTTGCGCCTTGGTTTTTCCACATGCTTCTTGCGACACTGTTGACTATTTTGAATGAGACGCTTGATTGTTCGATGATCACACTTCAGAAGCTTTGCAATTTTAAGAGTGCTGCATCCCTCTGCAAGATATCTCACTATTTTTTACTTTTCTGAGCCTGTCAAGTCATTCTTTTGACCCATTTTGCCAAAGGAAAGGAAGTTGCCTAATAATTATGCACACCTGATATAGGGTGTTGATGTCATTAGACCACACCCATTCTCATTACAGAGATGCACATCACCTAATATGCTTAATTGGTAGTAGGCTTTCGAGCCTATACAGCTTGGAGTAAGACAACATGCATAAAGAGGATGATATCCCTATTTATACAGGACTTTACATTAAGATCCGTTGGGGCAAGCCATGTTTTTAAATTTCTACATTTTTTATTAACAAACTTTGGAAAACTGGGTAGAACAGGCCCTAGAGTGTCATCTGATCTCAGAACATACCAATGCCTTTTTAAAAAAATTTCAAGTTTTTTATTATCATCATTATATTGTGTGATGAAAGGGATATTCAAAATTTCAGTTATATTCAAATTATTTATAGTTCCAAAATCATTTCTATTACTATTGTTATTCCTTTTTATTTTATCTTCCTTTTCAGATTTCAGAGATGACACTCTAGGGCCTGTTCTACCCAGTTTTCCAAAGTTTGTTTATAAAAAATGTAGAAATTTAAAAACATGGCTCGCCCCAACGGATCTTAATGTAAAGTCCTGTATAAATAGGGATAGGGACCTAAAAGGTAATAGAATTACAGGGTTTTTTCCCTGTTTGAGTTGTAAGGCGTGTAAAAACTCCAAGAAATGTAAAACTTTTAAGTCAAATATTACCAATAAGGAATATAATATTAAAGATATCTATAGATGTACTGACTCCAATGTTATCTATCTCCTAGAATGTTCGTGCGGGGCTCAGTATGTAGGAGAGTCAACAAGAGCTATAAAAGATAGAATTAGAGAGCATATTAATTCTATTGAGAATATGGAGTCAGAGAGGAATAAGGTTTTACCTGTCCCTAAACATTTCACAAAATGTAATAATGGGAATTTGAAACATTGTTCA
>NC_069500.1:17411085-17413585 GCF_027579735.1 Bombina bombina
TCATAAGAACTACATTTAGAACCACGTGCTACTGTATGATGCCTAGAAGTACTGTATTTGTCTAGTCCTTTAAGAATGCATCTAAGATGTTCAGACCATCTTTGCCTTATCTTCCTGCAGATACGACCTATATACTGTAGGCCACAAATGCAGGTGATACAATAAACAATGAAAGTAGAACTGCAAGAATTTTTTTGTGTTAATGTAAAGACTTCCCCTGTGCTACTTGATTCAATGGTCCTTTGTCCATTAATGGTGTATTTGCACATGCTACATCTACTCATATGGCACCTGTAGAAACCTATTTTTGTACCTAGTGTGGGTCCTAATTGTACTGAATCCCTATAGGCTAGTTTGTTAAATCCTTTTTTGCACATTACTACTTTGCTGGGTGCTAGTTTCTCTTTTATTGTAGGTGCTTGTCTAAAGGTACATAATGGTTTATCTCCCAAAATGTTTTTTAAATATGGATCCCTTTTTAATAGTGTCCAATGTTTGGACAAATTTTTTTTGATTTCCCTATAATTATTGTTGTATCGTGTAATGAAGGTAGATTCATAACCTGAATTTTATGTTAATTTACTTTTTTTCAAAGCAACAGATGAATATCAAGATGAGATTATTCTCAAAAAAAATAAGAAAAAAGAAAGGGATGATGAGGACTATACTAAGGGTACAGTGTATACATATAATAAAAAAGAGAACAAAGATCCAGATGAACAATCTTGGACAAAGGTCACATATCAGAATAAGAACAGATTTAAGAATCAAAATCAATATAACAGATCCCAACATATGGGAAATAGACATTATTCTTACAATCAATTTCAACAGAGAAATAACAATGCAAATACAGTTTTCAATGATTCTAGAGGAAATAGGGAACACCAACCATATCAAATACCCACATCCAATAGGTTTACACCTTTAAATGATCAACACAATCTACAATTTGATAGACAACATTTCAATCAAAGAGATCAAATAAGACATAATACAAACTCTAATTTTAGGGAACAGTCCCATCATTATTCTTCCCTTAAACCTTCTCAGAATTATTATAGGGATAATCAGCCATCTCATAATAAAGATAATTCTTATTCTCATAGAACACATCAATCCAGGGAATATATAGCTGAAACACCCAGGACTTTTGGAGTTAATTCCAATAACATTAGAACACACGAAGACTAGTCTGCTAACAATAGGGATAATATACCAACACATAATTCACCCACACCCCATAGTTCCTCTTCTTTTTTAGAGGATCGCATACCCCTAGCACCCTTATGGAGGAGAGAAGGGCAAAACACCCCATATCAGCAACCAGGAAAAAACAAAAGATCGCACACAAACGGGGACGCAGGGGAAGGGGAATTGCCTCCCAGGAAGAAAAGTTACAACAATTAAGTAAAGGAATCTTCAATTTGTCAGATAAAATTCTCACTAATGACCAAATAAGAATTCTAGGCAAAGGCCTCAGTTTTTGTCCCTCAAATTCACATAAGATGTTTGAATTATATGTAGATCTCAACAAATTTACTAGAAAAATATCATTACAACGCTATTTTGCAAAAAAACAACTTCAAACTCAAAAAAATACAGGTATCCCAATTCTTACAGATGATATGCCAACACATAAAAATGCACCGGTGATATATATTGACCCGGAGGATCTATCAGATCAACTTTTTGAGGGCATTATACACACAAACTTTTCACCACCTTCTTCATTTAATCCTAACAGAGAAGATGCAGCATATCTGGATATCTTCCAAAATCTAGTTTTGGAAGACTTTGAAAAACTTCCCTCTAGTGGCAATAGACATAATAACATTTGGCCCAATGAAAAGAGGGCACTTTTAGAACTCACAAGAGATAAGAACATTGTCATTCGCCAGGCCGATAAAGGCGGAGGGATAGTGATCCAGAACTACAGTGACTACATCAAGGAAGCACATAGGATAGTACTAGACCATGAATACTACAAAAAATTAGATCAAGATCCAACAAATAGTTTTATAAAAGAGCTAACAACATTTATCAATTTTGGGCATACTAATGGCATTTTGAACAAAAAAGAGAAAAACTTTTTAACTCCTAAAAGTCCCAACACACCTTATTATTATCACCTGCCCAAAATACATAAGCAGTTACATAATCCACCGGGTAGGCCTATCATTGCAGGAATGAACAGTATAACTGACAATTTATCATCATACATTGATTTCTTTCTTCAAAAATATGTAGTACAACTAAGGTCCTACATTAGAGACACCACAGACTTATTACTCAAACTTTCCAATATCAAAAAACAAAATAATTTGTATTGGGTATCTTGCGATGTCACTTCGCTTTACTCTAATATTTCACGTGACATAGGCTTAAAGGCCCACTGTAAGTAAATATTTTCTATGCCTGTTACTAACTAACTACCCCAAATACGCTTTTTATCAATAGCATTTCATTAACATATCTCTACCGTATATCAGAAATCTTG